>NW_028259160.1:7533030-7836060 GCF_977971745.1 Zootermopsis nevadensis
GAAAACGCCACATTTCCCTTTCAAAACTATGTCAATTGATGTCGTTTGTGGAAACTGTAGTTGTTTCTTCGTAGAACCAAAGGAAACCTATAAATACGCTTTGTGGGTGAAATGGCGATTTAGTGAACATCAGAGCTGATAGTACGCAGAATATTTTTAATAATACAGATCCATTTTTGATCCCTGATGTAAACCGACTGGACGTTCCATTAGGTCTGCTTTGCAATAAACAGTGCAGCGTCATTTCGTTCAAAACAACAAATGTGTTCGAATAAACCAATCGGCGAGGGGCAGAGTAAGCATGGCGTTTTATTTTCCCATGGACATAGTTAATAATAAAGCAATATATGGGTTTACTCGTATGTTTTACTGTACGAGGTGCGATCGGAAAGTTTAAAGACTGTGTCAATAGAGGGCGAACCGGATGTAGTACGAGCTTCTGCCACTAGGGGGTGCGGCCTACATTCATAGTGAATCAGTGTGCCAGCCGGCATCATCGAATTAGCATTTGTTTCTTAGTTACGGGCGTTTTGGTAGTGCATTACACCGACCCTCCTGCGATTTCGGAATGGCGTGTGCATCAAATTTTGCCAAAGACTCGCCAAAACGGCTACGGAAACCTATAAAATGCTAAAGCAAGCATTTGGGGAGTCCGCAATGGGTCGTGCACAAACTTTTGTGTGGCATTCACGTTTTAAAAATGGCCGAACCTCTGTCGATGATGACGAGCGTTCTGGACGACCATCTTCGAGCACAACGCCCGAAAATGTTACGAAGATTCGGCAGGCCTTTCACGAAGATCGACGTCGTACCATCAACGACTTGTGTGACATTGTTGGGATAGGCTATGGGACCTGTCAGCTGATTCTAAAGGAAGAACTCCACATGCGACGCATCATGACAACGCGCCAGCGCACACCGCCCTCAAAGTTCGGCAGTTTTTGGCCTCAAACACCATGGCCGTCATCCCGCACCCTCCTTATTCGCCGTGTGACTTCTTCCTCTTCCCAAAGATGAAAATTCAGCTAAAGGGAAGGAGATTTGAGACGATAGAAGAGATTCAGGCAGAATCGCAGATGGTGCTTGACAGGCTGACAAAGAAAGATTTCAAGGGATGCTTCCAGGTTTGGCAGCGGCGCTGGGATCGTTGTGTTCACTCCCAGGGGAACTACTTCGAGAGTGATGGATGAATTTAATACCTGAGATAAGTGTACGGGTTTTTTATAGGCGCAGTCTGGAAACTTTCCGATCGCACCTCGTATATAATTCTGGGAAACATGTTGCGTACTTCCCTGTAAGTGCATCTGCATACTGGAAGGAAAGGTGAAAGAAAGAGCTTGTAAAATTTCCTCCAGTGCCGGATAATTGCCTTAAATGCGTGCAGAAAACGCATAGGCAAACCGCCATGCATTTTACACCTTGTTCTATAGAGGCGAGTGGCCAATGTCACGCTGCGGCAGCTTTATATACGAAGAATGGCCCTCCGCTTTGTTGAGTGGGTAGACTTCGTGGCTTGTCTGAAGGTAGTGATGGTGTAGAGGAAAATTCCTGCTCCTATTAGCAGTCGAACCCTGATCATCCAGTGTAGTTACTTTAACGACACAAGTCTCCCGCCATGTGTCGCATACTGGATCTAGTTCCGACTTTCGTGTGTGTGGTTTATTATCCCAAGGAGTGCTACACGTCCCGCCCATCTGGTTTCATTCACCCCAAACTTCATGTGAGGTACAAACTGTGAAGCCCCGAAGTTCACACCATGGACATTGATGTCCGCAACTGAGTCAGATGCTCTGTTCGCTGCATATTATGATGCCACACACGCTTTATTTATGTAGATTTGTGAGTCTGTGTCAATATTAGCTGGGTGTGAACGAGACCTTGGTCTCACTGCCGAGGTTCTTGTGCTGACCAAAATGCCAGGAGAAGTGATGTCCAAGTTCCTAACACTGGACAGACTCAGAAGCTTTTTTTTCTGTCTCTGTTCTTTCTTGCTTATCTCCCATCATTTTCGCTTTTCCTTCCTTGCGTTCTTTTTTTCCTTTGTCTCTCTGTTTCTTCCTCCTTCCCTGACCCGTTTTATTTTCAATGTTTTTTTCTGTCTCGTCTTCAGTTTTCTTTATTTCATTCTTTGTATATTTCTGTCCTCGTGCTTTTCTGTACCTCTTTTCCTCTTTCGTTTTTTGTTTATCTAGTCATGTATGTATTATCTGTAACTGGCCTTCTGGAATATTACGCCGTAGTTTCGTTGAAATTGACCGACGTTTTAGAGGTGCGTACTGCCTCCATAATCAGGGTGATGCCCTTCTGCTCCTTCGAGACTGGACGGCGCAGTATCCCAAAAGGCTGTCGTCTTCACACTCGTCGGCGTGAGAACCTACATATCAGTGTTCAACTCAAGTTTTTTAAGAACCTTTTTGTCTTGTGTTTTCATTGTAACATGTATTTTTATTGCTGAAAGGTCCCGAATAGTAAAGTGTTGACGGGGTGATGAAGTCATTTCTATCACTGATCTCGATCAACACTTCGTACAGACTGGAGTGGCCAGTGATTTTGATCTCGCGTGTAATGTGGAAAGGGTTGATTTTGTACCAATGACAGGATGTTTCAACGACAACAGATCTGAAAAGCAGGAGGTTGGGAAGTCGAACCCCGTGCTCCCGTCGGACTGCCGCCCGAGTTTAGCCGATGCGTGCGACGCGACGCGATTCCAAGGAGTGGCGGAGGATAGTTGTAGACGGCATGTTGCAGCAGTCGGCATGTTCCCAACCAGCTGGTTGCTAGTGTCAGTTACCTGTCTGTGTTGGTAGCAGTGGCAGAAATTTGAAGTGACGTGACTGTTCTGAGTCCTTAAGGATTGACGTAATTTCCAACAGTGAGATGCCGAATAAAGCAGAGGTAAATTTTGTCTTTACTCCATACTTTTGTACTTGGCATAAAGATGTTGCAAGGGACTGTTTCTGGTTAGGATTTCGGACTCTTTCGATCCTATTTCTGTAGTTTTTCTGTATGGTGTCAATACACTCTTTTCAGGTTTGTATTCGCCTTCCTTTCTTATGGGTTTTTCTATCTTATATTCTATTCATTTTCGTAGTAGTATGTTCTGAATACTTTTCACACCCGGATCCCCATACTTATTTTGTTCGTAATTGACTAATCGTGCCATTCAACATCATATAACCGATGCGGTTGAGAAACTGCCCTTAAATAAACCAAGAATCGCATTTTGATTGACAATTACTCCGAAATTCGACGCCGTATGACACCTCTGCAATTGAAAAAGATGCGTTAATTGAGTGAAGTATATAATCTTAAACTGGGAATATGTAGAGTTAGAAAGGCTCGTAAATTAAACCGACGTGCATGTGCAGGATCAACTTTTTGTTCTTGTACTTTGCTTTTAGTGTTATTATGTTACAGTAATTGTTTGTAATATAGAACATTAAATAAGTTACGTCTTTGAAATTTTTGGCACGTGATTAAATTAAAATTGTTTCTTGGGAGCTTCGTTCCCCGTCCGTTTCGACTCGTGACTCAGACGCAACTTCATCGAAATTTTACACTCGTTGTTTGTGCCAGGGATCTATTTGAAGAAGAACGGAGAGGGCTCGTCGAAGTGCGAGTATTTTGCTGAGATGAAAATTTGGCATAAGTGATACTGGTATGTCTGCGAATTCGTTTAGATTAATAATTAAGAAATTTAGTGAAAGTCTCTTTGCATATTTCTACAAGTACGGATTTAAGATACTTGACATTCTTCACACACAACCTCAAAACTTTCCACCTTCGAAATGTTTGTATTTATTAACATATTGGAATGAAGTTTTATATAAAATGTTTACGCATGTACGGATACTTGATCTACCGCGCTATATAAAATGTCACACGCCTGGCTCGAACTTTTCCTTAATTAATCATCATCGAACCGAAAACTAAATTAAATTTATCGCGGACTCTATTTTGTTATACAGTGTACAAAACATTCCTCGACGAAAGTTGCATTTTTCGAAGGTTTATTGCAAAATATAAGGCCTGTATAATTATTGAATGTGTATAAATATTTAGGTTTTGTACTGAGCTTATTGAGATTAAGGAAATAATTTCAACATTAGAAGGAAATGAGGTTACGACTTATATCATGGAGTTAATTAAGCTTACTGATAACGGGGTTGCGATAGCATACTGTGCAATATCAAGACATTTAATTGTGAAGAGTAGTGTTACACATGTTACTAGTAACGTTGTATATTAAGGCGGATTCATAAAAGTGTATTGTACTTGCTGTTAAGAATGATAATTTTTAACATGTGAAGTTTTTGTGTAGGCCTTCAGTCTATATACGAATTATTGTTGGAGACGGTGTTTTTCGTTCCTATTCAAGACTGCTGTTTAATTTTGTACAAATAACGTTTCTGTATTTGATTTAATCTAAGAACATAGTTTTGAAGAACGTGGTCTGTAGTGAATGGTATACCTACGCCAAGAGATAAGCATGGTGTTGTTTGCATCTGGCGATATTCGATATAGAATACTTTTGCACTCAGAAACGTTTAAGAAACTCCGTCATTAATCCTTTAACTTATACACAGCATTTCTCACCTATCACCACTGGTCCTTCTTGCTAAAATTTATGCATACATACTGCGTCGCTTGTCGACAGTAGATATTGTACGTTACTATTCAAGAAGGTTTTATTAAATCTGGTGCAGCATTTAGTGTTTCGGATCGATAGCAAACATAACACACACACAGTTTTATAATCGTGTTACAACAGTAATATTAGTATTAGCACACGTACATATGTAAATTGTTTCCTCTGGCCACGTTCCTAGGCACTGTGGACGGACTCTGGCGTGTGCCTTTAAACGTTGAAAACTCTAAATTACTACTGTAAACAGTATGTAAATGTATGGCAGTATATATATATATATATATATATATATATATATATATATATATATATATATATAGCGCATCTAAAGTAGCGTCGTGACCGCCTGCGTGTGACGTAGCAATCCCCAGCTCGAACGTAAAACTGTTGCACTGTTACCAACTTTACTTGAATTCCAAACCTCTGAGATAGTTTGCAGTCGAAAGTTTGCTCTGGTTCTGGAATACTCCGATAGCCAAGTGGCTCTGTTGTGGTGGCATTGGAACAGTGGTTGCAAATAAAAATGCAACTGGCAGTGTGCCTGGTAGACACGTGGCTGTCAGCGGGTAGTACTGAGCACTGATTCGAAGGATCGTCAAGTAGAGACCCTACTCAAGTGTTATGAAGGGGGTTAAATGTAGCCTGAAAATAATTAACAAAATATGCGGGCGGACAAAGGTACACACCGTACAGAATTATGGTGATGAAACCTTTTGGAAAACAGCCGCCTTGAAGACCGGGAAAGGCAAGGTACTGTGATGACGAAGTAGATATTCAGGAAATTGATTGTGACGATGTGAACTGGATTGAACTGGCTAATAATAATAGTGTCCTGTAAAGAGTTTCAGTATTAGCATTGTTGAAGGCACTGATTTTTGTTTATTTTTTGTAATACTTAAAGGCGCTTTCTCGAATGCGTAAGTTAGAAGTATCGATTGTGGGATGCTGACAGACGTGATCCTTGTTTACTGTCAGGCTAGTATTGGAGCATTTGTCGTGATGGACTGTGTTATGATAACTCCAGCAGGATGGCCGGTCCCCGGACTTCCAAAATAATGCTGTTCTGTGTTGAACGTTCTGGTTCTATTACTACATTTCGTTAATTTAGGAAAGATTATCGTGACGGCTTAGTGATACGTAGTCGTGAGAAAGTGTAATGTAGCAGCAGTTGCGATAGCATTGGCACTAGTAGTAGGTTGTGAGATTTGAGGTTTTCACGGCGGTGAAGATGGTGTTTTTTCTGGGTTTAGGCGCCGTGGCCCACTCCCTTAGTCTTCACTTCCTCTAACTCTATATAAACCCCTGCTCTTCCCAGCTCCGCCACTTCAGCCTTGAAGATGGAGACAGTATGTTTCTGTGAAAAGTTAGCATCTACATACGAAGATTTCTATCTCCTGGGTTGTTGCGCTGTGCTTACATCTACATACGAGTCTACACAGCGTCAAAACCCGAAACAACTTCATTGTGAGCAGGTTGTTGTTATTTGATAAGGGTGGTATTTTAGAGTTAATATTTCTCTCCACGTTACTCCTTTTGTTCATTACCAAGGTAACAGTATTCGAGGTGGCTGCAATTTTAGATGTAATTTTTCATATTTGTTGTCTTTTTCCTCATTCTATTACCCCGGTAATTGAACCTACTATTTTACGGTTTGATACAAGAAGGAATTCCATTATAAGTATGTGGGAAACTAGAATAACATTGTAAGATTTGAGGTTTTCACATCGGTGAGTATGAAGATTTCTGTCTTCTGGATTGTTGCGCTGTGTAGTCTGGTCGATGTTTACCAACGTTTCAGAGGTCATACTGCCTCCGTCATCAGGGCGATTCTTAGTATAAAGATTTCTGTCTTCTGGGTTGTTGCGCTGTGTAGTCTGGTCGATGTTTACCAACGTTTCAGAGGTCATACTGCCTCCGTCATCAGGGCGATTCTTAGTATGAAGATTTCTGTCTTCTGGGTTGTTGCGCTGTGTAGTCTGGTCGATGTTTACGAACGTTTCAGAGGTCATACTGCCTCCGTGATCAGGGCCCAGAAGACAGAAATCTTCTAGAATAACATTAATAATCTATTACAATTTCTGTTGATACTTTATTTGCAGATATTTTAAAATGCTGAATTCTTACTATTTTGTACCAGAACATCCTGCGTATTATAAAACAATTACCGTAACTTTTCAGCATTTTTTGGAGTTACACCATTTTTGCATCGAACCCCTAAATTGTCGTTTATCATGGACTTGATACTCGTCGACCCACGCAGTCGCTGTTGTTTCTGCAGTTTGCTGTCGCCAACATTTTATGAAAATGGCCTCATGCAAGTTTGAGAAGGGAAATGTGTAGAAAATTATAGGTTTCGGAGTTGTGAACCGGATAGAGTCGTTTATAATGGCCGACTTCGGTCGGTACTGGCGGTGTTCATCGCTGAGATTTGTTGCCCCCGTGTTAAGTGATTGGTTACGTGGAAAGTTAAATGTCCATTTATACATTTCCGATCCGTGTCCAGGCAAGACGATTTACGCTATTCAGGGCAGCGTTACTGCCATTACCGGCTTTTATTGAGTTATGCCGTGGCGACATTCTGACACGAGTGTTCGAAGTCAGCTCTGTAGCCTAACAATTTCAGGCCTCGGCTTGTTTCCGTAAGATATAATTAGGCCCCTGAAAGACAGCAGATGTAATATTCCTGTTACAGTAAACAGGTCGAAGCTGGCAGCAGAAGTTGGTGGAAATTTCCATTGAGGGTACTTTGATTCATCTCACCTGACTCGTAGAACGCCTGGCGTCTTCGAAGTTTATAGAAACGCGCTCTTACCGCCCTCTCAACCCGCATTAACGAAATTTTGGTCAGCCGATAGAGTAATTGTCCTAGCTTGAACTGGTTGTTCAGACAAAAAATAGAATAAGTTCCGATCTGCTTGACCAATTAGGACCCGTTAATATGAACGTACGTATAATCAATACGCGTAATGTCCCCAAAAGGAACGGGTTTCCTAGCGTGGGTGACGCTACTCACTCGCAGATTAGTTCTTTGAAGAAAGCTATTCGGCACAATATTTGGGACTTGATCAATTTACGAGTAAGAATTTGGCAACGAAATCACGAGGTACTTGCTGCGATTGTCCGGAGGAAGTAAAACTTAACTGCTGATTTATTATTTAAATATGATCTTAACGTCGGCCTCCCGAGTTCCATCCTCAGCTATAGAATCAGTGTTGCGTAATAAACTTTTATTTGTGTGCGTGAGATCCGTGTAAACCTGCGAGGTGTAACAACCACTTTACGATTTCCTGAACTTGCAAATAATAACTGCACGAGTACTTATCATTTCAAGCCGATCTATTTAAATGCATCTCTGTACCTTGCATACGACCTCACGGCCCTTCTAATCGTTGGCCTGTTCCGAATATGTGCCACCTTAATCCCTCCCGCTTTTATCTTGACTACTAATTACGCCGTGCCTTTTATGTATATTTTTAACCAAACCATAACCAACTTATTTCACCGGGAAGGAGCGGAACTTGCTGTATGTGTGCAGGAAATTAGATAACGCAACCGCGTAGTCGTCCTAATGAGTGAGGGAATGTTTGGGCGTAGCTTCAGTCATTGCTGAATTTATTCAGGGTATGCAAAAAGAAATCGAGATAGGAATAAAAATGGCAGCATCTTAAATCTGGTAATTTCTTACATTTGTGTTATCCTTGAAAATAGGTAGTAGCTGGTGTTACGAAAGCATGGCAATATCCGGTTAGATTCGACTTAGCAACTTGGACCCTTTTGTGTTTAATTTAATGCCTCAGTGTTTTGCTTCCACGACTGCGAGGTTTCAAGGAAGCTGTCATGGTGTAAAGGCGGTTCAGAAAGCATAAACATGAATTAATCAATTAGAATAACATTGGGCTCTTCCACATGCCTGTTGGCTGGTTCCATGACAAAACCGTACACGAAAATTGCGCACAGAAAAAAGCCACTGTCATAAATGCTCACACGAATATTACCCACACGGAAAAATGCTCACACTGACAAATGCTCACATGGACGAATGCCCACATTCACAATACTATAAAGTAATCAGCCGCGTTAACTGGTTACAGTAGTAAACCGACGTTTCGGGAACATATTCAATAAAATCTTCTCGGGCAATCAGCCGCGTTAACCGGTTACAGAATTTTTAATAAATTGTTGTAAATATTCAGTTAATAGCCCTTACTTATGAATCGGCGACCCGCGAACCTGTAAGAAAGGACGAGTGTGGTACCAGAAACGTTTAGAAACCCAGAACAACAAGGTACAGACTTCGGTTAACACTTGATGACCATTCAGCTGATGAACACTTTCTGTATTCTTGTGGAACTCGAATGTGTATCACCGTTATCCCAAAATCCCGCTGTGATGGTCTTAGCTGTTTCAGTATTTAATCGCCCTAGGTAAAGAGTGGATGTCTCTTTGTCACGAAATTTATTTATTCTACTTTTACTCTATTTCTCTTAGTTAAAGCACCTTAGCACTTTATTCTCAAACGTCCTGAATCTTTTTATAATTTTGAAAGTGTAAAACACTCTCATAAAATTAGGCAAGTTTGTAGGTTTGTTTAGTTTTATCTTCTTTTTAGGTAATTTAAAAGGATGTGATCTTCATCTCTTTCCTTAATTTTGTACACCCAATTCCTATTCAATATTCCATTCTGTGCCTTGCTGAATAAAGAAGTATTTAATTAACGCCTCTGTAGTTGCAATACGCGCGTGGACAGTGTCTTAAGACGTTACTTTGGGGAGTGTAACAGAATAAGTTAACAATCTTACGTCCAGCTTCTTCACGCTGTATATGCCGTTTTAAAAAAGGAGACTCTGGCGACGGAGCCGTGGCCACAGCTATTGAGTTGGAAGTAAGTGCAGTTATACAAAAGTTTGGGTTAAATTAGTTTGAATTTAAATTTCACGTTACCATTGAGAGTACCATAGATTCTGCTGTAACCCGTCACCCAACCAAACAGCTATTTTCCTGTACAAAGAACTCAATGTCCCTGATCGTATGTTAGCCAAGAGTATGAAGTTCAGAAGCCGCTCGACGTGACATTCCGTTGTTTTGAAAGTTTGGGGGGGGGGGGGGGTAAGACCCAGGCGCAACTGTTGATGCATGTGAACTAAAGCGACAGAAAGTAGGAAGCTGTAAGCTCCAGTACCGGGCTTTCATAAAGTTTAATTAGATTTTAATTCACTTGTTCGTCTTCTTCCCTTTCGAAATGAGTACAGAATGACATACGCATTGTTATCCAAACTTTGTCAGCTGAACCCATTCGGCGTTGGCCATTTGAGTGCTGAATTTTTTTTAATAAAAAGTTGATTTCTTCTTTTCTTTCCGTGTTTTGGTAGTAACTAACAGTTGTTATTGTTGAAAATTCGAAACATCTCTGTGTGCATGTTTAAATTTTTGCATACCTATTTTACCTACTGTATTTCCTTAATACAGAACACGGATTGCAAATTAATTATCTGAGGATTTTATTCAGAACAGACACCCAGAAGATGTCCATAAAGTACAGCAAATTTATGCCCTTGTACTGTAATCCGAAAATAATAGGCCCAAGATAATTCAATTGGCTACTGCATGTGCACTGTTTACGGCGGTAACTCTATTAACACAGGCCTAACTGCTTGGATTCACATCGTCATGAATATCATAAGTAAACTCTGACCGTACAAAGGTAAAAGTAAAGTTTTCCCTGGTACTTCATTAAGCAACACGCAGGCTGTGTTCAAGACTTGGAAGCTTTATATGATGTCCAGAATCCCTGAGCTTCAGTCACGGATCAAATTTGTTTCAGCGTGTAAACAGCCTTTTCATGGGCGTAATAGACATTGGCACAGACAGTTGTAATTTATGTACAAGCACAAGGAAATTACGAATGATTTTAATTATGACGGCTGTGCGCTAACAGCACTTCCGATTTATGACTTAGAACACTTTATGGGCTTAATGTTTGTTGCATAAAATGTACTTCATCGCGTACTGCCTTATCACGGCCTTTACTTCATGACCTAGTGACCTATAGCGTGCTTCGTGGCATTTTCACAACTAGCGTGCAAGACTCACTTCTTCATTTTTATATGACAGCACCCTTACAAATACTGCATTGATAGCAAACATGCCTCTATTTTCTTCCCTCCTTTTACCCTCTCTATGCCTCATTTACTTTCGTTTCTTTCTCCTCCGTCCTTTCACCCTGTCTCGCTTTTTCGCACATAAATTCACACAAGAATATGAACGAACTTGCGTCCTTCAAGCAGGGTTCGATCCCATGACTCCAGTTAACTGCTGTTCACAAACTTGTGTTGGTTGAGTGGCCACGTCATCGTGGGTTGCTGTGTTTCTCGCTCTGGACGTCCAAAATTAACTTTCTTTTGTGTGCTGGACCGTTATGGAAATGTCTTATAATAAGGATGACACCCACACGTTGGTTTCACTCATAGCCGCATTGAGATGATACATCGACTTAAATCCAAAGTTTCATCTTCTTAGCATCTGAAGCGGAGGCCAGATTACTGAATTAATATTCTAAAATATTTTTATGTCACGTTTCTCTACACTAACCGTTACACCAGGGGTTTTCAACCCGCTACCGCTGAACTTCTTGTGGCGTAGGGTACCTATACAGATGAAAATTTCACCCATAGTTTTAGGCTAGACTTTAACTGTGAAATTAGTGTGAGTAGAGTGTAAGTCTTGTGTGACTTATAAATGGTGTGTATTTAACGAAATATAACGGGAACTGGTCTGTACACTGTAGAAGGGTCACTGTATCCCATGGGGAATGTGGGTAACTTCTCAGCGCCCCCTGATTTTAGAGTACTCGGCTTATGAGCGTCGATGCCGTGTTTCAAACTTACCCAAATTATTTCCGAATATGTCAAGAATGTATTTGCGTAATTTTCAGTCTATATTATAGTATGTTTCCGTATCGTGTCGCTGTTATGCAGACGACCTAATGGGATCATGAGATAGGGACTTTTTCTCTCATTTCCCAACGTGTATCCAGACCAGCTGTAGGGCCCACCCTGTCTCCTGTACGGTGTGATCCGAGGACTGTTTATTCATAAGTTCAGCACCCATAGCGTTGACTATTTACGCCATGTCAAGAATACATTGAGCCTTGTCACCACGTCCCTATACGCCAATGTAATTCTTTGGCACAGGGAACCTTGACCTTACTTCTACTGACAGTCGTCCTATTACTTCATATTTCTCGCCGGTTTCAATGTTTTCCACAGCACTTTGTTCTGGACATCCCTAGAGCTTTCCCCTCAGGGTAAGTTACCATATTTCACACCCTTATAAAACAACAGGTAAACTGGCAGGTTTTGTATATTTTAATCTTGAAATTTGTAGATAGGAAACGGAAAGATATTTGTATTTTAGTAGGCATTCTCAGACTTACTTGCTCTTTAATTTTCTTCTGATTGTAATTTAGATCTGTTGTTGTGGAACCCTTACTTTCGAAGGGTTGATTAGCCGTGTTTATATTGAGATTTTTATCTGGAATGTTTACTTATGGGCGAACGATATCACTAGCTTGTCATTGTTTATCGTATTTATTTTTCCGTCCAGTAAATTAACATAATTACCTAATTATTGCGCATATACATTTTAAGGAACTACACTGCCATTTTTATTGAGGGACCGAGGGCAACGACGGAAACTGTATTATGGTAAGAAGATTGCTGTCTTGTGGGTTATTGCGCCGTGTAGTCTGGTAGATATTATGGTAGCCGATTTGTGGCCGTGATTCGAGCCTGGTGCCGTCTGCATCCATGTCAGGTTTGTAATGCCCAGTTTGAAAGTTTTCTTCCTCGACGGAGCAGTTGACAAACCTTGTTACTAATTGGAGGTGTCAGTTGCTAATTGCCACAACTTACAGAAATCATATAAAACGTTCAGTCGCAGCCACTCCCTAAACACCTGCCATATCTATCGAGAACACACAGTGGCATGTGTGCCGTTTTTCTGATTATTAGTACAGAAACGGCTTGCCAGGACGCGTAGAAAAGAGGTGAACTGTTCCGTGGACCATCACATGGTTGTGTAACCTTAAGGTATAGGCCTCTTTTTCGTTCCTCTGTTTGCACAAACCACACTCAAAATATGGAGTTTCATTAAAATATATTTCTGCTTTATTTAACAGAAACATAAAACAGTGGTATACAAATAGTTATTATGATATGCATATGAAGTTTTAAAAATTATTAACATTTGGACATTTAGGGGCCGCTCATCGTGTTTAATTGGTTGATAACTGATTTGGGCCGCTTGTAAGACTTGCCTTAATTAGAACACTGACATCGAACTTCAACTGTAACTATCTTTAGTAAGCTTAATCACCGCTAATACGAAGTGTGCACTTGGGCACTGCTCTAAGTCAGTGTTATCCACCTTTGATCTTCACAAGAGGCCCATATTTCGCTAACATTAATATTTTTAGCCATCATCTCATCAGTTACGTTGCCACTTTCAAAGAACTTTCCCCACAAATTACTGTACGCATTTCATGCCCCAATCGAACGAGGTGTCCAGCCGACCGAGATTCCAACCGAGATGTCGCAACGCAAGACTGATGGCAAGATCGGGCTATAATATTAAAATGAATCTTAGGAAAACAGGTTGTGAGGATAGGAAGTGGATGATTGGGCGTGGAACAGAATCGTGTCTTTTCGCTTGCTTTTGTAACGAAGTTTCCCTCGTGCTTAAGCACGTCACGAAGACTTGGCGAGAGAATGGAGGTATAGCTCCACAGATTCTTAACGTCCGCACCCGGTAGATATGATTTGTCAGCTTTACTCCCTGGCCACTTTACACCGATGAAGTGTCCCTGTACTGTGGATGCTGTGTGGGTCCCAGAGCCGGACTGGACACGGTGTCAAAGAGAAAGAAAGGTCTGTGTCTCTGCTGAGAATCGAAGCCCGTAACCTAATCTGTACACTGATTGAGTTGACTCAGCTTATATACTTTTGTATATAATGAGGAATGTAGTTACTCCGAATAAAGCGAAGCGGTGTTCAAACTTCCTGTTCCACTACCAGAGTTATAGTTAAGACATGTCAGTGTTCTAAACCAGGTATTGTAGAACAACACGTATGTCAGAATGTGTGTTCTGAATAAACATCTGAATGTGTTTAAGGGAGTGGCTCTGTGACTGGTAAGTACGTAGGCAGGTATCACAGCTACTTAACTCTTTTAAACCATTGAGATTCTCGAGACAGTAATGCTGTTTCCTATGCAAACTTCTACCAGACTACACGGCGCTATAACCCAGAAGACAGCCATCTTCAGACTCACCGCCCGAAAACCTCAAAATCGTACTGAAACTTTTAAACATGACTACCTCTTTGCTTTAATACCGCTAATACCAAAACCCGTTACTAGACAGCCAGTTATCTTCACATCTTTTCCTTGGTCTTCCAAGTGGCCGATTTCCAAATCTGCCAGTCAGACTCCTCTACGCATTCCTTATCTTCTTCATTCGAGTCACATATCTAACCCAATGTATCCTCCTATAGGCGATTTCACCATACTAGTTGGCCCCCCTCCCCCAATTACCCGCTGACATCCTCCTCCTTTTGGTTAAGTAGTTATGTTTTCAAACTCATGTAATTTGTGATCTTGCCACATTTCGAACCATACAAATAAATTTACAAGTGCCGTTGATACAAAGTTGGTTAGGTCATAAAATGAGATTGAAATTTGTGTTTGGCGTCACAGCCACCCGGTACTTAAGGTGTTTCGAAATATATAATTTACGAAATCAAGAATTTCTTGTTGTGCTGCTAAGTTACGGCGCTGTCTGGAGGCATGTTTAATGTAAATATTCTTCAGTTGACCCTGTTGAGACGTGCTCATTGGTATTTGGGTGGAGCCCATCCTTACGCGTTGCTTTCTCATTTTTATATAAGATTATAATCCAATCCGCTTCAAGTATATTTTCCCAATCAAAATATATTCTTATTTCGCACCTGCGGTATAGTTAAGCCTATGCTGTATAAATTGAGGCAGGAACGATTCAGGAAGTGGTCTGACTCATTTGCTCGCAGATGATGATATGATGACCGTACAAACATAGATTAGCATTGTATATCGGTTGTTCGGTACTATTGTTACAAGTGATTTCTAACAGAGAATACACATAAGGTGCAAGTGTTTCAAAATAAATTCCGTATCAAAATATTTGTAATTAAGAGTGGTAAAGTACAAGTTAGAGAATGAGGAAAATTATAGTTCATAATTGGGAACTTGGTAATTTGTAAATCTCGTCGATGTCGTACTTAACAGTGGGCAGGGAGTATAACAGTAAATGCAATATATAATTGTTTATATAGAAACCACTTGGAGATTGCCCACTTACGAGACAGAAATACGATTCGATGATAATATTAAACTGTGCCTTAAAATTTGTGAGAAATTAAACTTTCTGAAACTGGCTTAAGTCCTGGCCAGTGGTGATATAATATTAGTGGTGAAGGATTTTCAGGTTAAATCATCAGGGAGTCGGTTGAGTAGTTGCGTAGTCAGCCAGCCAGTCACTCCTAGACGGGTATACAGTTGGAGTAAAATCACAACTTGACCTTTTTCCTGGAGGTCAATGAATTTGAACACAGAATCGAGTAGTACCTTAAATGGATACATTTTGTGGCTGAGATTATTGGCTTGTGGGCATTATTGAATGTTAAACTAGAACCTCGAATGTGTATTTCATCCAAGCATGGAACCCTTTTAGTCGAGAAACCTTAAATGGAGGTTCCACTGTATTTTTTAAAATTAGTAAGTAATTACTGTCTTTTCTTATAGACACATATCCGAGTCTGCCTACGTTCTTGGCAGAGTGCGTGTTGACAAGGTTTTCCTTTTTGTCAAATCAAGTCCCTTGAGCCCTGACTCCACTCTGTCAGTGCTGGCACACTTACATTAAATCGCGTCTCTTATTGAAGCTAGTATATAAATGAATTGTGGGAAAATCCTCACGTACAGAGCAAAATGAAGTAGACTGTCAAGTGACACAGTTTCCCTCTCACGGCATCACTTGCTTGATTGATACACGCCGCTTGGGAAATCTGGAAACGAGGTCAAGAATCAGGATCTGATGTCGACTATGTGCCCCCTTTCTTTTCTTTCTTGACTTTCATCCCTCCTTTATCCTTTCGTTATTTATTTATGTTTCTTATATAGATATACTTAACGGATTTGCATCAAATTTAGTATATGATATCTTCATTATAAATGTTCAACGAATTCCAGATTGGTTCGTATCAGTCCACTATGACTCAGCTTCTGCAAATAATTTTACAAAGCTGCATATTGTACAGAGGTTTAACTAACTGCGAGGTACTTCTTGCGAAGCTGATAGTACTCTTAGCAAATCAAAAGAATTCACTGCCTTTTATGGAACTTCACCAAAAGTTGTTCGTATGTTCTATCTCCCCCAGGCGCGCTACATACACCACCCATCTCACACTCCTTGATTTGATAATCGTAATTCTAACTGGTGAAAAGTACAAATTATGGAACTCATTATTGTGATGTTTTACAGAATTGTAACTTGACACTATATGCTTTTATTTCATGTATTTTAATACGATATTTAACGAAACGTACGGAATAATAATTGATGTCTGTATGCATAGGACATCTGTGCCGTTTGGTGTCTCTGTCAACAGAAGATTTGTATCTTTGATAAATTAACACAGACCAACGAAGAATGCAAACCTACATTTGGAAACTACTTGTAATCCAAATCTGTTTTTATCCACTCGTTCTGCCAGCGTGTTCTGAAGATTGCTGAGTGTAGGCGTAGTTCTTGCTAAGATGATCACAACTAAAACATTGGACAAGTTGATTTGAATATTTAGTGTTTTTCTTTCTCTATGAAGGCGTTTCCACAAGTCTGCAAGGCAGAAAGTTGCAGAGGCTTCAGTGCCAGACAGTGTTTTTAATTTAATTCAACATAATATGCGTCTGGTATGAGCAGCTCGTGTTTGTCACCTGCGGAATTTTTATCATTGGTATTGCGAAGACGTTCTCAATGCCACTCACCTCCATCTAGTGTCGAGGTTAAGAATAGATGGAGCTTTACTTCAGGCCCCTCCATACGCCTCCATGGTTTTGTTCTTATTTATAGCGACACGTTTACCTTTTACGTTGCTTTAAATTTGTGGAATACAGTTCCTTTCATGCTACTGAAAGAACAACATCTTGTGACCCGTTTATGCCCCAAATAGCGGCGAGATACAGTTAGCACTCCTGCGCATTTAAAAGGTCTCCGGTTCTGATCCAGAAGGAAATGATATCCTTCCTGATGTGCAAGATTTTACTCATTTTATCAGGCAAATGCTGGAATGCTTTGAGATGAGTCCCAACAGCTTCCTTCTACACATTTCCCATAGAATATCGTGATTGAGTGGTTAGGTCTTCTACTTTGTAGTGTGGAGGTATTGATTTCAAACCTCGGCCCGGAGACCAGCTATCCTGACTGAGATTTTTCGATCTTTTCCTTAGCATCGCCAGTAAATTGCGGAGCAGTTCTGTTAATTAGGCCTCAACCGATTCCGTCCACATCCTTTCCAGTTCATTATTCACTAATCGTCCTATCATTCCATTCTGTACAGTTTTGAGTTATTGACAGGCGCGTTAAATAACCCAAAATAAATACACACACTAAAATTATTTCGGACGATCAGCCGCGTCAATGTGAGTTCAAAATCGTTACCATGACCTGGCCGGTCTCCGTCATCAAGGTCTGTCGTGATAATAGAAACAGAACAGGTCTTCGGAACGTCGATTCTTAACATTGACGGGGCTGATCGCCCGAGAGAATTTTAGGGAATTTATTTGCCGTGAAACCTTTATATTTTACAAATTAATAAATCCTTTCCAACTCATTATATTATCATCGTGCAATTCTTATTCGTTGTTAAATTGCCTTCTCAGTTGATACAGCGCCGTAAAATAACAGAAGAACTGTCTACCAAAACTATAAAAGACTTGACTTGATGTATACATAGTCAGAGGATGGAAAACATTTCATACTGAGGATCTTCGTAATTGTAATCTTGGTTGTATATTGTTAAGGGACAAAGAAAATATTGAGGTGAACGAGACGTGTAGTTTGTGTGGAAGGAAATGGAAATCCATACAAAAGATTGGTCGGAAAATGTAGGGAGAACCGACTTTCTTTAAAAGGATGATTGTGTACGTTCTGTGAACAAGCTTGCTTGGAAAAACGTTTATTCAAATGAGCAACCTTTATTTAAGCAAGTAATTTAAATAAATCCTGTGTTCTGTTACGTCAATGTCAGATGGTTATAATCCGGTTAAAACATAAGATCAAACTGAATAGTGGTTAGCACCTTCAAGGTCCTTGGTTCGAATCTTATCCAGGAAATACGGTGTTGTTGTCCGCCATATCCATGGATATTTAAGTCTTCCCCATCGTGCCACCGATTTTATTGTTAGGGTTCCAAAGGTTTTTTTTCGAAACCGTTATACCTCCGACCGCCCTTCGTTCCACCGATTGAACTGTAGACATCAGCATTTTGTGTACAAATCAGTACTGCTAAAAATGCAGCACTCATACACCCTCAGTAGTAACTTTAGATGTATCGCTGTTCATAGTGGTCAGAAAGTCCAGCTTCTTTAATTCACATATTTTTTAGTATCTTATGATAAAAGTTCAGTGCTGTGTATATTAGAATCACTTGCTGATAATGTACTTAAAATCATTTGTGGATCACTTGATATAAAATTATCTGTTTTCTTGCATTTCAGCGTAGGCAGTAAGTAATTGGGGCTATTTTTATTACTTGTGTTATTTTCGAGGAACGTTTGTGTTCTGCTGTTGTGTAGTGTCTTGTTGGAATCAGGGTGACCACTTCCCCATATGCCTCGGGCTTCTCGCCTTAATCTCGTTAGTTGTCTGTGTCTGCATGCAAAACGCGTCACCCCGTGCTTCAACACGAAGGAATGAGTTGTCACATGCAGAGTGCATCACGGTGTTCTGAAAATTTATTCAGTAGTTCTTATAGGATTATAGTTAGCTGAATTCACCCCGTTAGGCGCGAATTTCAGCACCGCAAACAAGAAACCAGTATCAGAACTTCAAAATCACATATTTGAATCTAACGTAACGTATTTTTTGGCAGTTTCATTTCTTGCACACCCTATGTAATGATTACACCAGCGTAATTCGGTGTTCTGGGATTTATGCATAGTATATGTAATGGTTACACCGTCATCACATGGTATTGCAGAATTAGGCCGTGGCATCTGCCCCTAGCCAAATTTCTTTAACAACGGATACGTTTCTGTTGTTGATATTCGCATGCATCCGTCTTGAGTACTCACCAGTCGTCTTTCGTGATTCGACGTTCTTCATTACGCTGAACAATTAACCACGGCGATCGGTATAGCATTAACAAGGCGTGTTTTGTGATATTAGATAATGTTTTACGTATTGCAGAATATTTACGCGAGCCGTGCAAAATATGTTGGCGGTCCGTGTGTTGAGAATCTCTGGTTTAGAGCGTTTTGCGCAAGTTGCTGATATACCTACGCGTAATTGGATTTGTAACTGCACTCTGTTGCATTGGGCACTGAGTAATTGCGTCACACAAACTTCATTACTTATGCCTCATGTCGCTGCAGTCATTTGTTTCTTCGTGTTTTGAGTTTGCTCGGCTTTGCCTCCCATAATTCATTGGCGCCTACACTCTATTTAAAAACTACTGAGATAGATTTCAAACGAAGAGAGCACTTGGGAAAGTTTGGAACAAACCAGAGGGCAGCATTAAAGTTGAGTTTAAAGAAATGTGAGGTCGAGGTGTGGATTGAGGTTAAGATGGCTGTCTTCTGGGTTGTTGCGCTACGTAGTCTCGTAGGCGCCGGACGCCCTGATGATGGAGGCAGCAAGCATCTCTGGAACGTCGGTAAGCTTAAACCAGACTACAGGGTGCAGCAACCCAGAAAGCAGTCGAATTCTGTATTTATTAAACCGATCGGAACACTTATTTTTAAGCATCCTGTAAAAAGCTAAACTATTTGTAAATAATTTATTCTTCAGAAATAACAGCTTTATGCGTTTACACAGGACCTTGCGTTCTGTCACAACCGGTTGAAGTGTCGGACGTTTTCTCATGGTTTAAATAAACAAGAGTCAGAGCAATAATTGGAAATGGCGTGCTTGTTAGCCAGTTAAATACACGGTTGGATTGATTTATCTCTTAGAATGGTGGTAATGCCGGCAATGCCGGCACTAAACTGACAGGGCTTTCCCGCCCATCAACTAGGAGGTTGTAATGGAGTGGTCCAGTAGATTACATTATTGAAGTGGCGAGCCATCATCTGCAGATGTCAGTAGTCATGACACTGACTACAGATTAAGACCTGGGTATGGAGGTGACTGGCTGCCTTCATGTTCCGGCCGTTTTGCCTTTGGAGAAAGTCACAGGTGGCTACCGAATGCGAAACTGTGTGGCATCCAGAACCGGTCTGTGAAGCTCAGAGATTCTTGTCTTAACTACAATCGTATGTAATGTAGAAGAGAATAAAAGTTCCAGCTGTATTATTCTCTTGTTAGCGCTGTTCCTTGTTATTTTATTATTGAGTGTGCTATTTACGAACTTGCACCACGAATGAGTCTCGACTCTCCCATTGCCGATCAACTCAGAATCTCCACGTCATTAAATGTGTGATTTGTCTGATGTTTCTTTTTGCCCGTTTGGTGAATTCAGTTATAAAACAAAGGTTAATTAAATCAGCGGTTGTTAGATTGGCAGGACGTCGGAAATAGGAATGCATATAACATTTTGGTTGGAAAACCGCAAGTAATGAAGTAAAGTAGGAGCCCTAGGCGTAAATGACAAAAATTAATGTTCGGAAATTGCTTGTGAGGCTGGAAACTGATTTGACTACGTCATAATAGAATCTAATAGCAGGCTTTACAAAGTGTTAATTTCTGCCCGGGTTTTTGAATAAGACGTGCTGATTAACTATCAGCTTTTTCAACGAAGATCCTGCAACCTGTCATTAGAAAAGTCTCGATGCTCCGACGGATATTCGAATCGAGTACGTCACGAAGGCAAGTTGGGTTAGCCTGCTGTAGTTTATGCAGGCGCAGGAGAAACGAGTTCGAATTCCGTTCGTGTTGTTCAAGGAATAAAGTTTGCCATTTAAGAAGCTTGCAGGTACTTGGAACACACTCATTTTTGCAAGATGATATGCCATTGTTCTGCCGCACTTTCACTTTCAACCTGTTTGTTTCCTTATGGGAAATTATTGTGAACACGCATCGGACATGCTCGTTTTTAATTGCTGTTTTTTGTGTTTGTTGTATCATGCTGGCGACGAATGAGTGTCTGCAGCTGCAGAATTCTTTTGCATGATTGATCACAATGTGAAGGCACGCAGGACATCAGACGTCAACACTGAGGAAACTAATAAAGCGGTCAGTAACAGCCAGACCAGTGGAGAAAGTCAGTTAAAGTACCTGCCTTGCCTTTTGCTTCTGATTCTTTGGTTTTTTTAACTCAGTGCGTGAGCTAATGCAAAATTGTGATGTTTGTTTCTCAGTCCGTGCGCGTTTAATCTCGAAGACCGCATAATGAACATAGATTAAATTTTATATAAGCTGTATTCGTTTTGCACACAAGACATTCGTCATAAAACAGGTCTTTCTGCTGTGGATTTATCTGGCGTTTGAGAGATCAGAGAAGGAATTGTGTCGCGTCATCTCAACAGTTGGAGCTAATTATTCGTATCTTTATGAATAGAAGTTGGACGTTAAAGTAAATGGCGGTATCAAAGTGGTTACAAGTTTTTCTATGAATTTGTTTTAGGTCCGCATCGGTCCAGCGTAACCCTAAATTTACTAGTGTGTAATATCCTAAGTTTGATCGTGACTGTTCAAATTCCTGGTCATACAAGAAATTGGTAGAACTATATGGCATTAAATATTCATGTCGTTGAGACCAGTTTGAAATATTCTCCGACTCCATTATCTAACGGACTGCAAAGGCAGTTATGAAAATGGCTATCTTTTGGGTTGTAACGTCGTGTAGTCTGGTAGAAGTTCACCGACGTTTCAGAGGTGCTTACGTATTACTATGATGATGGAGGCAACAACCACCCCCGAAATGGTAAACTTCCACCAGACTACACTGCGCTACGTCCCAGAAGACAGCCATTTTCAAAGTCGCCGCCATTAGAACTTCAAATCCTACTTACAAAGATAAATACTTTGTCTACTCTGTTTCTGGTTTTGTCAGTACACAGTGTTTATGCTAATCGTGTTAGCCTAGCTAACTCCTCTAGATATAGACGAATTTTCGAAATTTTAATCCCGTAATCTCTGTTGTACGTGTGTGCCGTGTTGCGATTGTGCATTATGGAAGACGAAGTTTAGGGTGTATGCTCAACTGCCAAAATTTTCACTATCCCTGCTTCGGGATTTGGCCAACGCTTCGAACAAACCGGTTTGTTTTATGGCTTCTTGGGCGCACACACTTTTTCTCAATGCATTCTTCAATGTTCTTTGTGTGACCATGAGTTTTGGATAACATAGATTCGTTACAAAAATTATCACCCTTGCAATGTGACTGAATTGAAAGTTTCTTCCTGATTTTTCATCACATGCATCACCGTGTTCTGAACTCAACACTGGAACCACGTTGGCTGTTTCGTCAGCTTTCAAACCCTTCTCAAGATGGGATGACGGTCTAATGAAGATTACTCTTAGAATTATTATCCCGTGCCAGTTAGTCTGTACCGACCCACTGTGACCCATACTTTTTATGAAACACGAACCGAAGCTATTTTCGTCATATTATCTGCATATCTTGTAGGCAACTGTAAGTCGTGAATTGGGAAAGATGTGTAAGCATTCTTGGCATGCCATTAATTATTACCCCAGCAAATGTCTGTAAGGATTATGGGCAATTACGAGATTCTTGTCAAGGTAGCTGGCGTACGGTCCAAGACTCGAATCCGAAGTCTTACGAATACGTAACAGGAATGTTAACCACTTGACCTCGGCTTTCTGTACTAGATTCTGGATGAACCATATCGAAAAATGTCCCTAATATAAATTGTAGATGTTAAGGAAATACGTATTTTAAAGTAATTTATGATTTAATTGGTTGACCAGTTTTATTAGCAGTTTTAGCTTTGTGTGAAGCAGATGTTATAATGGAGTTTTATGGACCAAAACGAAATTTCCCCGACAACTAATAGAGTTCGCCTTCTGATACTAAACGTCGTCGAAATCCGTTGTGATTTGGATATTGATCATGACAGGCTTTCAGTTCATACTCTTCAGGAGTCCGTGAGGATGCTTTCTTGAGTCGTAAGGACCGTCCTTGGTCACGCCACGTGGACGGCCATATTGATTAACGCGTGACCTTAATTTTATTCCCGCTTTTCCACAACTCCGACCTTTGGAGGTAGTGGGGGAAGGCTCCGAGGTGATGAATATATAGTGGACGGAGTCTGGCGCGCAATTAGTGATGCTGTTTTGCAGAAGTGATTAAGAACAAAAATGTTTGATATCTGTAAACTGGGGTGGCGGGTTCGATTTCTGCTCGAATCATGGCTGTTTTCCCGATTTTTTCTTTGTTTTATTGAAGTTGCGATCCCTCATCCCAGAAGTACGTGAAATATGAGATTATTTTTTCAGTTTATTGTGTTTGATTTTAATCAGAATTCTCTGCCACGTTATTTAAAACCAAAGGAGCGGAACTAAAGTTGTCCAGGACCGCTTACGCAGCAGAGATAAGCCCAAAACCATCGCGCCGTGATACCTCTCTTTGGCTTTAACGTCGTAGCTAACTAGGAGCTCCAGTTCCTGGATTCCAAGAGAAATATAACTTGTAATGATTGTGTGTGAACAGCATATTTTCATTTTGTTGGACATTTTTACGTTCAGTAATTTCGAAGACTTCTTTAAAATATTCGGACTCTGTTTTTTGGGTGTTCCATTCTGGGGCAGGGGACTCCTGCCTTTTTGGTTGTCATGCCATCTGTTGTCCGCTGTGTCATGGGTGCAGAGGACTTCATCTCACCACCGAGGGGGATATTTTAAATATTAGGCCACTACCGATTCCTTACATATTCTTCCAAATTCGTTATTTATTTATTATTTGTGAGCTATTGGCATCTTCGTTAAGTAAACATTAAATGAGCCACGCCGCTCCGTAATTCATTATTATTCGTATAAATAAAATTGTCGTCAACTAAATCGGTGCTCCATTATGCCCAATAGCATTGCCGGCGTAGTCCCTGCCAGCAGCCAAGCCAATTAATTGTCTTTCGACAGAAGCTACCGAGGCAATCAAGTCACGTCAGAAGTAGTCGTGACATGTGACACATATCTGAAGAACTAAGTTTACGAAACGACCGTTTCTTCAGATAGAACTGATGATTGATGATTGAGTGACACTTCATGGCCTTTAGTATGATGAGCCGCTGAGACAGTCTTAAATCAAAAAGTGTACTTAAAATTTTCTTCAGAATGATAAAGGTGCTGTCAGCAGTCGTGGCTTCAAATCCTGCCTTTCTTCTTGAGCCAACCACCTACCGCCGACTTAAATTGTTTCCTTTTTGTTTATGACTCTGTCAGCTACTTGATTTAGTTTAAATTGCATGGCATTCAGTAAGAAATGTCTGCATGATTATAATGTTGATTGTGAAGGGTGCGGAATTCCTTATTTCAAGGTACGACCTGAGTATAGAGGGACTGAATAAAACCTCAGGATAGCCTGTATTTAGGCTGAAATTCAAACCAGTGATCTGCTTAGTGTGAAGCAGGAGTACTAATCACTACACAGTGACTTTCAGTAGTGGTTGCCAAGATGGGTAGAGGATTGATTGGTTACATAGGATGAAACACTGCAGAAGACGGATTGTTCATTATCCTTGCCATCTGTTTGCTGATATTTGAAGGTGATTTTTCACGTGTACGACAGACAAGTGATGAGTCACGCTGGATTAGAAGTTATGTGGATATATGCTATACAATTTATAAAGAAATTAATGATATACAATGGGCTTACTATGAAAGTCGCAAGGGTTCTCGAAAGAAGTGGTCGTGGCCGCCTCGCCACCAGCCGGAATTCAAACCGAATACTTCCGGAATACGAGTCACATTTAACGTCGAGGATTCTACATGTGCCTCCGTGGGGACTGACCGCTAAATGACTACGTTTCATAAAAGTAAAATGTTAATAGCTAAATGACGTATAAGGAAACAGTTTTTCTCATAATTCATGCAATAGGTGGGAATACGTTCCTAATCCAATTTTTTCTCGTAATTTATAATGCAATATAATAGGGGGGATGCTTTCATATTGCCAAGGAATAAAACAAGAAAAGAAATTGGTTTTCAAAATATAATGCTGTGCCATTCTGAATGAAAGAAATGGTTACCAAGTAATCAGAAAACACTCCGCAAATGATCTCAGCATTTGGCATTGTCTTTCGCTGTAATTAGCTTCAATTGTACAACTTAATTAAGAACGTCAGATCAGAATGTAATTCGACTTACTCATGAACGCTTGCAGGGAATGCATGCTTACAACAGCAACAGAAATTAAACATGGTCTTGAAAGATTACTCAAATAAAGGCGGTGTAAATATTCAGTTATTGATTTTGTTAAACAGAACTATTGCATAATACATATATCTGTTTGCAGTACAGGATGTTCTGTATAAAACGTAACATTTACTACTACACATGAATTCTTACACGCACAAAACGACGAAAACAGTGATAGTATTGGAGTATTGTAGCCGTATCCGATTGTTGCATATGATGCACTGTTTGGAATCGGTATGCCGTAATGTCACTTGTCACAAATATTTCCTGTGGCCCGAAATTTTGTTACCAGTCGGTGTATTTTTGTCTTATTCGACACTTCCTTGTCAGGACACGCATTGCTACATGCGAGAATGAACACACGATCTGCTCATGAAAACAGCCTTTTCGCACATGCACAGTTTTTGCGCAGCGGCCTAGCAACAAGGTGACCTTGACTCGAATGTCAGTGGGGAGGTTGGGAGACGCTAGTAAATGATGGTGGACCAGCTTATGATATATTCAGCTTTGGTATGAAAAGAAATGAAAGTGTTCTCTCCAGTTTGGTGTTCTGTGAATCTTTAACACCAAATTTCGTCGAAATCCATCAAGTAGATTGCAGCGTGACCAATCTGGATGGGCAGACATGGACTCCCCATTCTGCATTAACTTGATGTCTGCGCTTCAGCATCGCGCCATGAGTACGTATTCTAGACCTTTTCACTGAATCCAGGTGACCGGTCAGTTTCAAGTTTTGGTCACTCATTTCCTGGAAGGAGCCCCCGTTGGCCATTAGATGGAAGGTTAGGTGGGGACTGGGAGCCTTGTGGACATCGTGGCGAAGAGAAAATTCTCTTCCTCTGGTGATCGAACCCGGACCGTCCAACCCGTAGCCAGTAACTTTGCTGAGTTATATCATGGCTTATAATCTCTGCGCGCAGAGACAAGAATTCCAGACAGAATGCCTGTCTGCAAGATCTTATCTTTATTTCTAACAAATAGAAACGCTAATTAATACTGCCAGTGCTTGGTTGTGTAATTACCTGCGACTGAGAAGTCATTATCATTTTACAGCTTGATTTAACGACCCTTGAAATAAAATCATGTTATTCCACATTCAGCAGAGAGACTGACGGGGCGGGCAGCTGACTTGTTCGGTCTGTTTGTGTCCAGTGCGATGAGTGACTGCTGTGAATTCTTTACAGGCCAAGACAGGAGTCATTAATCCTGAACCGAAACTTGTATGATCATCTATATGTGCTTGCGTGGACAAGCCCTTAAATGTGTTTGAACTCTTTATGAGTGCATCATTGAACTCGTTTGTCCGAAGGCTGCTGCAATTTACCTTACAGAGGTGGCAGAACTTTCTCGCATTCATTATTATTATTATTATTATTATTATTATTATCATCATCATCATCATCCCATCTATTCACCACTTTATGTGGTATGTACTCCCATGTACCCGAGACAGTCCTTGTCCCTAAGGTACATAGGGCAGCAGCTATTTCCGGGATACATATTGTTTTTAGCAAGTGCCACATGTATTATAAAATGTTTTAAAATACATGTGACACCACACGACTTCCTTCATTTCTTCTCTTGTCCAAGCCACTCTTGTTTTTCTTGATTGATTTTCTTGTGAGTCTTGGGCTTGTTGACTGTGCGTGTCCATGGTTGGCCTGCGTTGAGTTGTTGTTGTTGTTATTATTATTATTATTATTATTATTATAGAACATTGGAGATGGCTGTCTTCTGGGTTATTGCTCTGCGTAGTAGAATTTTACAAGTTTCGCAAACATTCATTTTCAAAATTCTACTTTCGTCTACTTCATCATTCACAATCGCCCTTCACCGACACCGTATGACCTGAGCGGATGAGAAAGTGTCTTTAATAAACGAACAAATAAACAAGAATGAATCCGAATTTGGTTTTCACGTGACCGTGTTGTAGCTAAAACTAAGAAAACTTTTGTTCGTTTGCGACACGTAAGAAACGTTTGCGTGACTCGCGTTGTCTCCGGTTTTGTTTTACAAGTTTAATTTATTTTCCAAGCCATGCTTTAAAAATTTAAGCCAGATCGATTGGTTACTTGAAGTGTGCATTGTTTCCCAGGGATACGTTATACCAGTGTGGTAACTGAGTGGCTGCCAGTCCAACGAAGATATTGATGAGGCAACTTCGTTTAACTACGATTTAACTATGATGCCAAGTGGTTAACCGTTCCTTTGGCTACTACAAAACGAAATAAAGAAATGGCCTGCTAATTAGCTAACGGATTGTTTACTTACCGAGCTTTAAATGTGTTAATAAATAGGTAACCATATATTAGCACTCGCTAGGAAACTAACTAGCTAAACTAGATTGGCTAACTAACTACGTAGCTAACCATCTAACTAAACAGAACTGTGTTCAAAGTGCAGAATATTGCATGAGCAGTTTACGACCTGAAAACTGTCCGCTGTGTCCAACATTTCGTGTGGAATTCTTAAGTCCCTTCAGGAAAATGTTGGGATGTCTTTACCGATTTATTCCAGATCCTCTCCGGTCCTTTATTCAAAATTGTTTTATCGCCTAAAATTTAGGCTACATTTATTTAACATCGAAGCATACAGACGATCTATATTTTGTGAGAAAATCAAAGAAGTTCTGTTTGATGTTACCTCGATAGGTACGAAACCACAATTCAGCCTTCGCATTTTAGTCAAGACCTCCTGTACCAATTTCTACCCCCCACATTCGCCCATTGATTTCGGATATGAAACATGGTGACAGAAGGACGGACGAGATATATCTTTTACGCGTTCACTTTGTACAAAGTGCACAATAATTCGAGGAATAGTGTACTGGACTGGTTTAAAAACAGGATGTCTTCTGCGATGATTCCCTGATGTTAGAGGCAGCAAGCACTTCTGTAACGTCGCTGAACTTCTATCAGACTACACGCCGGAACATCCCAGAAGACATTCATCTTCATTCATGCCGCCGTGAGAACCGGAAATTTCTTTTCCGTTTCCGACCTGCAAACCTAATAACGTACCTGTTGTTTTTTTTTATGGATGTGAAACGTGGTCTGTCACTCTCACAGAAGAGCGTGGATTGAACCGAGAACCTCCGGAATATTGTCAGAAGCATTAGTCCTTGAGCAGGTGGACCTAACCGCTGTTTTTCCCCCCTGTGAACGTGATCTCTAGGTTCGTATCTCTAACTTCGAGATCGCTCACGTATCTCTATATAGCCATGTGTTGAAGTGGAGATCCACAGGTGAAGAGGGACTTCTAACTTAGTTACCTCGTGAAGAAAGAGAATTGTGTTCTTCTCTTTCCGGCAGTCTTAAAGAGGTGGGTTGTCTAGTCCATTAACACCGGATGGGCAGTTTATTGTGAAACCGGCTCCCAGGGATATCTCGGCAATTGTTCCATAGCTCTACGGGGAATCCGGCGATTCTACAGCGCTGAGACAGATGAACCACACTGTAACTTAATCGATTTATCATTAATTTATTGATCGATTAATGGCAGACACTGTGGCAGGAAATGTTATTTATTTCAGAGTGGATAATGAGCGTGCATGGTACCTCAGAAAGAACTTTCAAAAGAGTTCCATGGTGGCACAATATGTACCTATCGAGTGTAGTGCTTTATTTTACCTTAACGATGAGGCGTAAAAAAAAATCTCATTTAAATACAATTCAGATCAGCATCTCAAGCCATTTATATTACGATGTGTTCAATGTGAATATTGGTTTCTGTCCTTGCCGTTGAAGGTCTGCCACTTTGAGAGCAATCGTTCAAAACTGATCCTGTCTTGACAAGGTTTGAAATTGTTTGCCTGTCCTGTCCATCTTTGACGCCAGACTTTACCTGGAACGCTCTTCTGACCTTTTATGGGCTTTCATATTATCATACGCAGTCTTCGATAATGAATGTACGTTGCTCAGAACTGTAGACCACCATAGTTTGGTATCTACCAAATCTAACGAAAACAAATGATAAATGGTTTGAGTATTGCAGTGTGTCAGTGAAGCTTCTTCAAATTATAATCAATCGTTGCAGAGAAAATGGAGTTTAGACTTGGTAGGTACATTTTGGGTCATTCTATAGGAAATTGAGAAATTCCTACATAGTTCTTCTTGGGAAATCTCTTAGTATATATAGGCGTATGAGAGAGCGACGTATGAAATGCGATCCTTGAAGAAACGGAAGATGTGTACTGGATCGTACTGACAGATTATGGTTCATTGGTGGTTTTTTCTGAGCACTATAATGAACATTAGTGTTTCATGTTAACTAGGAATTTATTGGCCATCCGAACGGTTATAGTCAGTGAAGGCTGTACCGTGGGATAGTTGTAGTCGGTTAATCGGTAATTGTGTCCTTTTATACTAATGGCCGCTTCCAGATCTGCAGTTGTCTATCTGACATCACGAAGTCTTCCTCCAGTACCTCTCGCCTGCTCTCACATTCACAATGAATTATTTCACGGTGACAATTTCACTCTTGTATAAATTAATTCACCCATGAAGTCATATACTGATGAACTACAGAGCTCGCGTTCCTTGCAGCCCTCCCTGTAGTGCAGACTTCATGACACGGTATAATTTACCTCCGAACATGAATTAAAAGGTCAGATCTTTGTACGTGTTTTGCATACAGTGCATGAAGTGTGCGCATCGTACGCAGATCGTGTCAGGTCTGTCATGTTAATTGATATCGATTAAGTATGGTAATAGAGGGAGTTTACAATAAAGTGGCCGAATTTGTCCGCCAAACTTTGGTGCATATATTAATATTTTCGTTCTTGTTGGACCGACACAGCTCTTATCTTTCGTTGAGGTCAGGCCTAGTTTTAGGTCTGTATTACTTTTCTTAAAAAGAGTTCGTCCCGCGCCGTAGCCGCGCGGTCTGAGGCATCATGCTTCAGACCGGCGATATGGAATGCGCGCTGGTTCGAATCTCGGGGGGGAAAAGAAATTTTCTCGTGAGCTTTCGACCGGTGCCAACCCAGCATCGTGAGGAAATTGGGGAGCGTAATTCGGTCATGGAAATTAGCAATGGCTGGGGATTCGTCGTGCTGACCACACGTCACCCTATATCTGGTTGGATGATCGTTCACCTCTGCTTAGGCATGTGAACGTGAGGCCAGCAGCCAGCTAGTCGGCTTTGGCTCTCTGGAGCTGTTACGCCACGGATTTATTTATTATTTATTTAAAAAAAGTTCATGACTTAAATTACAGGACCCATTATGATCTAAAACTTTAATGTGAGTCGTTTTTCACCCTAACGTATTTTTACCGAGGTAGCAGAAAAATATTTCACATCTGTATAATATATTGTGGCTTTCTGTTAATTTTTTAAACAGTTCAATTGTATAATTCATGTTACACGAATTTCTGGTTTCAAAAATGGTGTATTGTGCGGTATCATTTCATCTGGAAGGAAACACCTGTGCTAAATGTAAACGTATCTGAAATGGAACACTTCAGTTCCGCGGCATTCCGTTATAGACAGGTTTTTCTGTGTCCTGGCTGTGTGTGTTTGTGTGCGTGTGTGTGTGTGTGTGGGGGGGGGGGTTCAGCAAGAGACACTTGCCTATCTGCATAGGAATACCGTGGTGCCATCTTATGATGACCGAGCCCACCTGGAGCCCATGTCTTGCTACTTGTGATTCCATTACAGACAAGGGCCCCAGCCTGACTAGCTTCACATTGTTGGTCAGCTGAGCCCACCTACCAGCGCTCTAGGTGGTATGGTGTAAACAATAGGGCGATCGGAATGTTGTCAGAATCACTTGTAAATCTCTGAAATTCACCCACTTCAGTACCTGACCGCGTGTTGGAGGCATTCAAAGGGCAACAACCCATAGGAGTACAGTCAGCGGTATTAATCATGAAACCATTCTTGTGTCTGAATACCGCGCTATGCAGACCACTGTAGATCAGAATCCTTCTTGATAAGCTAGCAGTCGCTCAGCTGGTAAAGAAATTTCCCTTTTTTTTATGAACCTGGAGGTGTATTTCAGAGTTCACAACAGACAACCGCCGGTTACTATTCTGAGCCAGGTGAATCCAGTTGACACCTTTCCATTTTAACATTATCCTCGCATCTGCGCCGTAGTATTCCACATGTTCTCTTCTCTACAGGTTTCCCAACCAAAATTTTGTACGTAGGACGTGGAAGTTATTATAAGCATCACAGATAGACCTTGACACGAGATGGGGTTAGTTATTGAGCTTCAGGCTCTGGTCGCTTTACCCACTCCCCTGTTCCCGGAGTAACAGCCCTTGAAATGCTCTGGGTAAGAACCCGGGAGCGCATTGACGCCGGTCGGGGCACAGCCGTTGTACTTGAGTTTTGTTGGTTCTTGTAACTTCTTTTAAAACCCCTCCTTCTGTTGGTCTGTTTCTTTTTGCAAACTATGACTGTAGAGGTGACGGAATCTTTGTAAGAGCGACAAAGCATATGAAAGTGCATTAATGTTATTGATATCTAAAAACAGATAAAAATACACTTTTTAACAAATACACAGCTTGGCGCCAGTAACATTAAACTAATGTCACCGGTATTTTTCCTTCCTTGCCTGCTTCTATAGCTCTTAAAAAAGGACCCGCACCTCCTGTAGGTACACTTGGTTAAAAAGGAATATTTTATGGTTAAGGGGCCAAAATTCATGCCAGAAGCCGTGCGAACACGGCAACCAACGGCATTCCAAGAAAGTTCCTGCTCCATTAATTTTGCCTCCATGATATTTTCAGATTGTAATTTATGTGGCTTCTTTTGAACATAGCCAGGGTGCAATTTTCATCGAGCGGGCTATGTTTTGTTTTTCCTTTCACTGTAATGATGTTCTTGAAAATTATCTTGAACTATTAATTGAAGAAATATGGGAACCATAAACTGAGACGAGTTAAACAGGAGAGGAACTTGTGTTTCCATATGCGGGGTCATCGGGCTCATTTTATTAAGTCGTTCTAAGATTTTATCAAAATTCCTCGGCTTCTAGCAACTTGTAACAAAGCGCAAGTTGACATGGAAGGAAACGTGGTTTGAAATTAATCCGAAGTTCCGCCCGTCTTGTGATTTCGTTCTTACATCGGACTTGTATGCGGTATTTTCACGAAGTGCGTAAAATTTATAACAGTTAATGGCTAGGTCGTGTCCAGTCGCTTGTTTAATCTCCGAAAGTACAGAATGAAAGTGCACGACATTTTGTATAGTGGTCTGTCGGCTTGATAAAATTTGTGGGTCGATATTAATTTTGGTATTTGTCAGTATATTATTATTTTATGTTAAGCCAAAAGCCAACTTCACAGATTTTTAAAAAAAGCTCGTGATGAGAAATGTTTATAAAATTTTTGTTGGGAAGGGGGGGGGGACTACTCTGAAAACCCATGATCCGTGTGAGGATAATATTAAATGGATCTTAGAGAAATGGGGTTCGAGGCTACGGAATGGATTCAGGATGTGACTCAAGATAGGGACCGGTGACGGGCTCTTGTGAAAGTCTGTTCTTAAAAACTCCGAGGGACAAGTCAAAGAGCCCATCCAGCCTGTTCAAAGAGGAGAATGTGGAGGACGAGAAAATGAAACGGGAAAAGTAGGAAAGGAAAGAAGAAGTAGAAGGAAGAGAGGTAGAACAAGAAAGAAAAGAAGCAGGGAACAGAAGAGAAGTGAGAGAAGATGAAAAAATTTAGACGACGAAAATCCGACTTAATTAATTCGATAAGGACATCCACATCTTAATACAGGGCATAATGAATAAATGAAAATTGGTATGTGTGCTATGTACTCATACTTGTCAAGTCTCACTACTGTTAACAGGCGAGAGGTGTATTCTGAATTAGAAACACTACATGTCTCCCCATTACAATTGTGTCTGGATAACATCTGAGCATGTTCATCGGAGCTAAAATGCAGAGGCATACTTATCATTCGCGAAGCAAACACCCGTTCTTGCAGTACTTGTTTCCATTTAGCTGGATCCATGTCCCAGTCAAGTGGAAACATCACATAAAGCATGTTTCAAGATCAACTAAAAACTATTCCGGAACGGGTTCTGCTGCTTAGTCGCCAGTACCTGACAGGAATCAGATACATTCGTTGTGCACGTGTGTTCACAGTATAGCAACTGCACGCACTGTAGACAAATTTCCTGTCTGTCTTCCTTGTTTTAATTTTTTAGTCGACAAATGAAACTGAACAGTGAATTTCTACTCGCGAAGGATTGGGGAGGGGCTGAGAAATTGTGCAAATAATCTAGTCAACCAGCCGAGTCTCGAATCGTACTTCTTTCAAGCAAGACGCCATCCTGTTCGATGCGTTGTTGGAAGTCAGGCTAGATTTCTGCAACGAGGTAAGGAGACACACGAATAACGATGGGGCCATCAGTTCGGCGTCAAGTTCCCCCGACTGCCAACACGGTGCAAGGCTTTCTCTGTCCATCAGTTTTACGTAACACACACTAATGAACATTATTGTGCTTTGTCTGAGAAAAATCGATAATTTGACAACTTGAAAGTATGACGTCTACGGTTTTTATAGCTTTTAGTCTATCAACTCTCTGGTAACAGAAGTCGATAGTTCGATACTAGTCATATCAAATACCACGATACGGAGTCAGTTTTGTCTATCCACTATCCTCACAACCTCTTTTCCTTAACATGTCTTAATTTTATTCTACATGGAATAGTGTCATTAAGATCTAGAACTTGTATTTGTGCTGGCCTATTTTTAACGAAATACAGGGAAATGTTTGTTCATTCTTGCAGTTTAATGTTCGTATCGCATATGTAATAAATGAAAACCATGACCGAAGCAACACATTTGGAAACGAACTGCAGAAGACTACACATTTCTACTAGTTTTTTTTTTTTTTGTGTGAATATTTAAAGTTGGTTTATTTTGTCATGTCCATTCGACTGCAGGTAACACTAGAGATAACTGTCTTCAGGGATGTTGCGCCGTGCGGTTTTGTAGAAATTTACTGACGTTCCAGAGGTACTTACTGCCGCCAACACCAAGGCCATCGTCGGTTGTTTCTACGAGACTTACAAGGCGAAACATACTGGCCGTCGCGAAAAACTGAAATCTCTCCTAGTTGCTTCTAATATGCATTTTATACATTTCAGCAGATTAACAACAACGGAATACGGCAAGAGGAATAGACAAGTTCATTATCGGGATAAAAAGTAGCTGTTCTGAAAAAGTACAATACAGCCTAAAGCTAGTGCAAAGAGATATGAAATGTAACTCAAATTCTGTAAACTCTGAAGAGCGTAATTAAAAGACAATTACAGATGTTTATTGTCGAGGTAGAAACAATTTAATAACGAAACAGGCCGATGAAATCACAAACAAAACATGGCTGAATAAGGTGATGTCTTCAGGGTTGTTGTGCCGTGAAGTCTGGTAGATGTTTACCATAGTTTCAGAGGCGCATGCGGTGATGGAAGCATTATGCACTTCTGAAACGTCGGTAACATTCTATCAGACTCGCCGTCCTGAGAACCTGAAATCTCAGAGGGCTGAACAAGATCTCACAGCTGTTCCCAGACTTCGTGAACTAGTGTTTGTAGGTCAAGCAACGAATGATTACCGATTGGGGCTGAGAACGCTGCTGTCTTTTTCCGTCTGCTTGGAGGGGGGGGGGGGGGGGGGGGAGATAAAAAGAAGTTTTGTAGTGTACAGTATGATTTGTAGAAACGCAGTGAATGATAATTACAGGCATCACAACACCAGTGGTATAAGTTACTTTTATTAAAGAGGCTGAATAATGGAAATGATGGGCATGTTTCATGCCTCTTTATCCTCAATAGTATGACCTCCTTTATTACCATGGTTTTACTGGGTAGATAGGTAGTCAAAAAACCCGCTTAAGTTTCTCTTTGGTAAACAGAATTTGGGCCAGATGTAATTGTATACAGACGCGTCTGACTTTAAAGATGACCAATATAAAAACTCGCAGAATAATATGATCACAGTTTTACGCTAAAAGAAAGCCAATGCAAAATATATCTCAGTTTAACAGCCAATGATCACAAATGTTTATAACCGTGATTGATGTAACTGTGTCGTTAAAGAAAGCAATAAAACCGGTAACTAAAATGAGTGGAGGTTCGACGTGGAAATTGGTGAGGGCGTTACATGTCAGAGATTTATATCGGACACATCGCATGTCTTATGTCCAGCTTGAAGACAAGTTGGGCGTGGTGAGAGGTGATAATAAGATTCAGTACAGCTGGCAACGAAGTTATTGAATCAGCGTTTGAACTCCTTCCCAGTGACTATTTCTTTCAGGATTATAGTGACGGGATCCAGGGATAGGGTTATGCAATGATGATCAGTAGCTTCAGCTCTTTATGTAGCCGGTATTTCACTATGTTGAGTAGCCTTAATCCTTAAATATACTAAATTTACTAGGAGAATTTAATTTCCGTCTGTATCCGTCTAATGTAACCGCTACTTTACAAATATCGTATGATAATAACGTGTCAGAATATAGCCTCATCAAACAGTGGAACATTACGTGAAATCTTTTTCTGTGTAGTGCATGTTTAACAGAATACTTTAAAAATGTATAGACCTATAGTAATCCTGTATTATATTTATTGTTTATTTAACGACGCTGTCAGTAGGTGAGAGTATATAGCGTCGAATGATAGGAAGATTAATGCCTAATGGATTGGAAAGGATGTAGGGGAAGTGGCCGTGGCCTGATATGTGGTACTGACCCAGAGTTTACCTTGTGCGACTGCGAAAAATTAGGAGGAATCTCAGGATAGCCGGTCTCCTTCCCGAAATTCTAACCCAATACCTCTCCGAATACCAAACAAGAGTGTTTACCACTCGGTCAAGATGTTCTGTTTCTTCATTGTTAATTGCTGCTCGTACTGTTTTTTGCAGCAGATTTGGGCCAACAGTATATTAACATCAATGTCAGTACGGTATTCAGAATCCTGGGAACTCTTTGTGTGCACTCACTTTTTCCCTTGTTTTGCTCGGGTTTATTTACCAATAAAGCTCAAGAGTTATATTTAGGTGGTATCCGGTTTAAGTTTCGCCCGAGTTACTGTCTATACTGACCGAAGTACTTTAAATTTCATTCAATAACACGTAACATTGTCATTAAATAAACTAAGAATCAAATATTGTTACATTTAATAGCTTTTTCGTGGCCTCTTTAGAGCCCCCCCCCCCCCCCCCCCCCTTTCCCTAACTGCTTGAGACCAATACAGAATTCAGTTTGCGCGTGTTGAGTCCCCACACTCCAGACACACACACAAATAATGCGGGCGACCTGTTGAATTTGTGATCGTGGCACAACCGGTTAGTCGTATCTTTCTGACATTTGTCTAAATAACCGAGTTTGTTCTGAAAACCGGACTCTTGGTCACATCGCGAACTCCTGCTGTGTGAAACTTTTTTACACAACCTGTAGTCTGCGATTTCCATATCAATTATACGAGAATAGAAGGTTTACAACCTTTAGCCTGTGAGCGTAAGTTTGCACGCAGATTACTAGATTGTAGTGTAACGACGAAGTGCAAAGTATGATGTGCTCTGACAATCAACTGGTCGACAGGTGATACTCATATATATAGTATAACGAGGGTGGAGAAGCTGCTATCACGAATTTTACTTACATATGAGTAGCCTCTTTATAAATCAGGTGCCAGGATTTTTTGGAGCTTTTTTTATATTTGTTATTCAAACTGTCATGCGAATTTCATAATTTCTTTTGGCAACCATATTTTCAGAATTTTTCAATGCATTATAATCTATGTAGCCTTGCAATAAACCACGTGTTTTTAAACAGTTATGTCCCCCCTTGCACACCCTTCATAATTACCTTTTCATTCTGTGTTCCAAAAGCCGTGCACATCATAAAACTCATTAACTAAAAGAAACAAACCACTTGACTTGTCTGGCTTAGACATTTATTTAGTGAAATCTCTAGACAGCATCAAATTATACTGTTTCTGTAATGCTGGTTGCATGCATTGTTGTTGCAGGAGCAGGCCCATGATGCAAAGCAGCAGGCAGTGTCGCCAGAGGATACAGAAGATCTGTCTCCTCTACCATCAGCAGTACAGCAGCCTGCAAGAAGGCGAGGTGGGATATCTGCTGAACCTGTGTCAGAAGAGGATGCCACCAGCTACGTGAAAAAGGTACTTAATTCTGTCTACAATGCAGGTTTGTATCGCCTGTTGATGGACAGTGCATTTCCCCAGTTGACTGACTGATTAATCTTTTGAACTGTGAAGAATGTGTGAATGATATTTAAAAATTCCATCTGTGCACGAAAGAAAACACACTGCATCTGCTGCATATAAGTCTAAGTAATAATGCATAAGGAAACAATCACTGTTTATTCTCCGGACTAAATAAAATTCATAAGTATACTAACAATCTTTAGTCAAAATTCAGATTTATTGATTGGAAAAGCTGGTGGTACACAAGATACAATTACCCTTGAATCGATGGATTTGGATGCATTCGTTGGTACTTATATTCTGTGTTTTTTAGTTTTATTAGCATAAGAAGTAGCAACTTGAAATATGAAGTAAGTTTAAGTAGGTAGCTTCATTTTATCATATTTTGAGAGAATGATCTGTGAAATGTTTTGTTGAAATTGCTTTTTCCATTTCTGTAGGTGAATGTATTCTCTTTATTTTTGTACTGAAATATCCAATGCTGTCACTTGAATTAGGTGGGAAGAAAGTTCTTCACATTATTAGTGTACTGTCTATATTTCTTAAGGAAAAATAGATTATATGTAGTGTCATCATACCATGTGTCTATCTCCCCTTGGTAAATTTTGAACCTAAAGACAAATTTTCTAGAAACCTGTTATGAATATGATGTTCCTTCTAATATTAAAAACCACACCATCTTTGTACTTTTAATTTCTTGTCATAATATTTCCTGTGTGGCAGCTGTTCAAATTTATAAGATGAAAATGACACTATCACTATTTAACATAGGGCCCTGAAATTTGTCTTTTAAGATATGCAGTTTTTGTTAATATAATTTTTATTTTTTAATGTAAAACATCATGGCTTTATGAAATGTATATTTTGCTTTCCATTTCATGGCAGTAACTAGTAAATCATTGAAACTTAGCGTGTGAAATTTTGCATGGGGTATATCATAAACATACCCACAAATTTAGCATGAAACATTTGTATAACTATGCAATTATGGTGAATGTGCAGAACTTTGTAATGTAGTGATCATATTGTACTGGTGGAAATTACATACAGTTTTTGATCTATAATTTATAATTAGGCCTATTAACTTGTTCTCATGAGCTTCACCATATATGTATTGAAGCATCTGAAGGAAAGCAGACCTCATAATTTCTTCTGAGAATATCTTGTTTCTTGCAGATTTGTTATTTTTGCACTAACCCTTCAGTTCTGTATTCTCATATTATTTGAAAAGGTTCTTCATTTTATGTCATAAATGTGCTACTGATTCAGTTTTCTCCTCATCTTGAAATTATGTTGTTCTTTATCAGGTTGTTCCAAAAGACTACAAAACAATGGCTGCCTTATCCAAAGCCATTGCCAAGAATGTCCTCTTCTCACATTTGGATGAGAATGAGCGCTCTGATATATTTGATGCAATGTTTCCTGTCAACTTCTTGCCTGGTGAGACAATAATCCAACAAGGAGATGAAGGTGATAACTTCTATGTGATTGACCAAGGAGAAGTTGAGGTACAGTTCATTTCTTATTGCTTCAGGGTGAAATTTTGGTATGTACAAGAATATTCATTGTGGTTAAGTCCTAACTCTTGCTATGAGTTTAGGGGGTTCTAAGAACAGTTTTTAGATCAGAGGTCAGGTATCCCTTCTGAGCATTTTGTTGATTTAGCTCCGTCTTCAATGTGTGTAGGTAGTATCTTGAAGTAGGCCAGGATATAAATTTACAATTCAGTAATATGTATCATGGTTAGTACCAGTAATTAAAACCCTATTTCAGTGAAAGGTTTTGGGGGTTATCTTCTATGTTAAGATATACGTCTAACTAAATGGAACCTATATATACAGTTGCAGTTGTAGGTTGTCATATGTTGGCAAAGTTGTTTTTATTTCTCAGGTATTTGTAAACAATGAGTTGGTGACAACAATTGGAGAGGGTGGCAGTTTTGGTGAACTGGCACTAATTTATGGAACACCCAGAGCAGCCACTGTAAGAGCCAAGACAGATGTGAAGCTCTGGGGAATAGACCGTGATTCATACAGACGCATCCTTATGGGCTCGACCATTCGAAAGCGCAAGATGTATGAAGAATTCCTGTCTCGTGTGTCTATACTTGGTGAGTTATAGACCACCATTAAGCCTGAACTCAGTTTTAAATAAATGCTGGTAATTTAACATCATTTAAAATCTTTGAATAAATAGTTCCTTATTAGAAAATAATCACTTTACCACTTTACTAACAACTAATTCATAATAGAACCAAAGGATTCAATGCTAAAGCTTGCTGTTAGGCATGATCCTGACCCAGTTTCATTCACCTCCCAACCTCATTACCTTCCTTGTCTTCTCCCCCAACACCCCAACCCATCCAAGGTACATACATAGTCCTTTGTGTTTTTCTTGATATCAGTACCTGAACAATACTTAGTTGTGCATACAAATGACAAAGTTCCTCACTGTGATGTACTGAATCACGTCCTTCTTAATCTTTGTCAAGATATTTTCCTGAGCACATCTTTTGTGCATCACATTCATGTACAGTGAGGTGCCATGAATGAGTTTATGCATTATGGATTGGCCACATCCAGGATCCCAAGTCTCATTTTTCTTTAACTGCTACTACTGTACTTCACCTATGCAATAAACAATCACTCACTCAGTCATACTTATATTCTGTCAAAATGCCACACATGAAATGCATGTTGGAACAACAGGTGTTCATGTAAATTACCTAAATATATTTCTTTATGTAATTATTATTATTATTAATAATAATAATAATAAATAACTACAAACATCTTTTGTCACTATTGTAGGAGGTATAATATAAAGAAACTCTTCTGAAGGGCAGCTAATGATCTTTTAACCAACCCAAAGATAGAGACAGTAGTCTTGCATCTTGGTTTCCCGAACATCTTCCCCCCGTAAGTTGGATAACCCAGGCAGTGTTCATTGCTGCTTGGAAGTATTTCCTCATCATTTCAACTCTTTGTTTCTTGACAGAGAGTCTCGATAAGTGGGAACGTCTGACAGTGGCTGATGCATTGGAACCAGTGTCATTTGAGGATCGGGAGACCATTGTGCGGCAAGGAGAACCTGGTGATGACTTTTACATCATTGTGGAGGGCACTGCATTGGTGTTGCAATATAGAGCAGAAGGGGAAGAGCCCATGGAAGTTGGTCGACTCGGGCCATCTGATTATTTTGGTAAGTCCATTTGTATTATAATACATTTTGTTGTACCGCCTTGTTTCTTCACAGGTGTGTGTGCAAACACCATTTTACTATTCAGTTTTTGAATTTTGAATTTATGCTTGTCATAATTACTTTGGTTCATGTCTGCACAAAATTATAATAATTTTGAAGTCTTTTCTGCTTAATTTGTGAACAGAACTAAACACAGCTTGATGAATAATATTAATATTGATCTTAAAAGTAGATATTTTCAACTGACTCAGGAGAGTCCAGTGGACACAGTAATGAATCTTCATGTTCCATGAATGCATAGCATTTTTTGACAAGCTGATAACAGCAGTAGATTTAATGTGCCATCATTATAATATTATGAATTTCTGATGTTTATTATGTTACATTTTGCTTGTGTGTCATTTGTTTACAGGTGAAATTGCCCTGCTGCTAGACAGACCACGGGCAGCTACAGTGGTAGCCAAGGGACCACTCAAATGTGTCAAATTGGATAGAGCAAGGTAGCACATTACTTCCAGAATCTTAATCATTACCTTCAGGGTATTTTTTTACAGAAGGGAACATGGTGGGAGCCTTGCACAAAATATTTAACATAATTGTTGGAATAGGATCACTGTTTTACAATTTGTATACTTGTACATGGTCATTTATTACAATTTCTGTTCTGGTACCTATCTGATGATAACTATAAGTAAGAAACTTTTAGCATTGAAAATAAATGTTAATTTTATTGAGGAAATACCACTTAATTGCACATGTTGTCGTATTACAGGTTTGAACGTGTGCTGGGACTGTGTGCAGACATCCTTAAGAGAAATATCACACAATACAACAGTTTTGTGTCTCTGTCTGTGTAACGAGGGCCAGATACATCTATTACTATGTAATGTAGCTCTTTTAGCTTGTAACATCTTGTGGCTATATGCCCCAGAGCAGGTGAAACATTCTTTCTTTCTTTCTTTCTTTCTTTATGCAGAACACAGCAGATGTATGAATGCATTAACAAAGTCAGCAGTTGCAAATATATGGTTCTTCTTGCACACCCTCATACTGTCACATTAAATTGGTTTGGCATAAGATAAAGAGGAGATATAAGAAATTTAGAACCTTTTTAGGAGCCTTGAGGTCTGCATGCAATAAAACTGATACATTGTTGTACAGTTCTATGGTAGCCAAGTGATGTGATGGCTTATGGCTGACATTAGCCCTTGGTAGGGTGTGCAACCAACTATAAGTATGGGCTGGGCAGGATCAGGATGACTGTCTCAAATTTGTATACTGTCACTCCATTCCACCTGCAATAGGATGTCAGTTCCCTGCAGAACGCACTAGCCTCAGGCAGTGTCTATGATTCTTCATTAAGTTTGTTCTAGGTGTAAGACAATTCATTTGTACAGATGACAAAAATGGGTATGATGTCATCAGATCCTGTCTTCAGGGAGTGATATACAATTGATCCATGATGAATCCATTGCAGTGGTGATAATATTCAATCTGTCTACCATATAGAAGTCATGAAATACCAACAAGCAACACCACCAGTTTTGTTGTACATCATGATTTCCAGTGGTGTGATGTATGTGTCTGTGCCCCAGTTTCAGGTGCAAAATGCCAAGGGAGTTAGGTGCAGAATTCTTATGCTCCAGATTGGAGTAGAAGGTATATGAATCTGTTGTTGTTTATCCGTTGAATCCAGTATGCTTCACTGGTCTCACAGTCCATCGCGCATATTGTCAGTGAAAGGGAAAAAATGTACAGTATATATTGAAATTGATATTTAGCTCCTTTGTGTACATCAACAATTTTCACTTTTGTTGACCTTAATTCTCTGGATATTCTCATAAATCTAAAAAGTCAGTCTTAAGAAATGTTGAACTACATTTAACTTTAAATGACAAGAAGTTCTTCATTCTTTCCTTGCCTGTGGACCTCTTATGTCCAGAGTGTATTGACTGCCAAGTTTCTTGTACTAATTTGAAAACTGCACCGACTGAAAGTTTGTTTCTGGCTTGGTGATTATTTCCTTGCTTCATATGGAGTCAGTAAGTGATTGAGAAGGACAACATTGAGTAGTTTCAATTATTCCCACTAATTCTGATCAATTTATTAAGTTTAAATATCTGAGTATCTGTTTTTGAATTTAGGATGGTATAAACTATGGACAGCTTTGGCTCAAGGAAGAGGTAGGATCATGCTTCCAGTCTGGATTAACAGTAACATCCAACATAAACCAGCATGTAATTGGTCTATGCATAAAGTAATCACTCTTACTGCCTAGCCTCCTGCTGCAGTCTGTGCAGGAATTGCCAGGCAATTTTGAAATTCAGTTTGCCTATGGTACAAGATAGAAAGTTTGGAAGGTAAATTTTTTTGCATTACTTTGCTATTTTCACAATGTCAGGATCAAATTTTGGCAGGCCTGGCACAAACCAGGTGACTTGTTTGTTCAATTCATTGGCAGGGAAACAGTCAATTGTGTGTGTGTGGCCATTGAAAGAAGGGGAAAATGCTGAGATACATTTGTTGTTTCTGCAGAAACAGATAAGAATGGATCTAGTACCATCAGTTTATTGTATAGAAAGAAAAGTGCAGAGACAATATTGGGTTTGGTGGATGCTGTGTTTAGTACCTGGTAATTTTCTAAACCTATAATTCAAATGACACCTGCCAAAGTTTTTTAAAGATCTGTTTTTCATCATCAAGAATTTTAAATGGAGGAGTGGGCAATTTTGGATAAAAGGTGAAGGAAACATGACTGCATAGAGCTTGAATTTATTTTGGAAGAGAAAATATGCATTTTGAAAGGTTGTATGAACTTCCCAGTAGGTGATCTTGCAAATAGGTCTACACCTCCTGTATTGGATTGTATTTATTCAAATTTGAATTCACACTTCTATAAAGGCAGATGGATAGAGTGAATTAACCCATTTGATCCCTGACTTCAAAGGCTGTACATATTCAAAAAGTGTTATTGACTTTTGTATTTATATTTCCCACCACACCCAGTATAATCTATTTGCCTCTGCCCACTACCAGGTGGCATTTGCCCATAGCATTATAAAGCAGACACAAATGTTCATAACTGATCTGGCCAATGCTGCCACTTTATTATTCATTATATTTATACAGTGCTATGTTATTCACTCTTTGTGCTCTGTAATGGTTTAGGTAACTGATACTGTAATTAAAAAAATAAGAAACATTAGTTTGAGTCCCACAACATGAATTTCTTATACAAAAGTCTTGGCAACAAACAGGCAGTTCAAGTTTATTTCATCTGTTGATCTTTTAATATTCAGAATTATACATGCCTACATGTAGATATATTTTTCACAACTATGTATTGGTTTATGATGCCTGTATAAACATTACAGTTTGGCTTGACTCTTTAGCCATTGTTTTATTTTATTTCCTTTTCTTTTTGTATAAAACACTGCCATTTTAACCTCCTAATTTAAAATGTAGCTTCAGGTATACATGTTATGTTAATGACATGTATGTATACTGTTTTATGAGCAGTTCTCATTGTTTAACTTGAGTAAGTCTGAGCACTAACCACTCTGTCCATCAGTGCCCATCTGCATTGCCTACTTGAAAAATGCCATAACCAACTTTTCATAATATCAGAATTCAAATTATATAGTAGTATTAATTTGTTAACAAGGTCATTGATACTTATAGTAACAAAGTTGGTTAATCAGTTAATCATTTGCATAATTAATTAATTAATTGTAAGTGGTTAATTATTTGAGCATTTTTATTATTAGAAGGCTGTAGTAATTGTATCATGTTAAGAATGGGGCTGATGATAGGTTGTCACTGGGGGAATTTGCATATGTATGAGCAGTAGAAAGTCATTCTGTTTTCTGCTAGTAATGGTAAAGATGTCTAGCATGATGTGCACAGGTCTGAAAGTACTGAGAAGACATAATAGTGATGTTGAATGTGTTTAAACTTTATCTAGTTCTTCAGATAATAAATCCAGCAAGTGCTGAATTAAAAGTACAGATTCCATTTCCAGTATATATGTATATGTGCCTCTGGAAATGAGAAATGAACACTGATAGCAGTGTTAAAAGCTAAATGAAATTTGTATTCATGTTGAATTAAAGAAGAGGGGAAAGTACGTTGTTAATCTAGGAATAACCAAATTCTGATTCTTGTAATACAAGAAACAGTTTACTTAATGAACACATTCGTCCTGTTTTTGTTACATCATTAATATTTTAAGTGGAACTCAATTTAGTTGATTGCAGTGTGGATAATTGTGCTGAGGTAGTACCTTAACATTTTGAAGAGTTAGTGAATATTGAAGCATGTGATACATATACGTACCACTGTGCTTTTTTTATAGGGTTAAAATATAAAACAGACCTTGGACCATTACTACAGATATGGTTCAGTTCACTTTTATCCAATTTGATAGCATATGACCTTTGCAGTTTGAAATTTCATTAAATAAACTAAGAATCAGTAAGGTAGAGTTTTACCACTTCCAAAATGAGGTATAGGTTAGTGGGGAATTAACATGTGCCAACTTGAGTACAATTTGGTTGGTATCACCACCAACAGTTGAAGAGTTAGTATTTGTTGTATATGTTAACACTTTCTCAGGGATAAATATCAGGACACTGGCTGCATTCATAAAAACATTTATCCTAGATACATTCAGCTGTTTTATAGTCAGGTGTGGATGATCCCACAAAGGACCTGTTACTGAATGTGCAAAAATGTATTACTTATTCAGAATATGAAAGAAAAATCCAAAATGCAGGACAGTAGAATTTGATTACTTAACTTTGGTAGATATATCATGAACTGAGAGCTGAAATGACTTGTTGGCCCCCTAGTGACACTGTCATAGAAAGTATATATTGTCCAGATGTTGATGCAATTCAATACAGCACTAACAAGAAAACTCATTTGATCTAATGTGTATTTTATTTTGAAAGTATAAGCAGCTAAACAAATAAAGCAAGTTTGTATATATGAAAATCCAATTGAACATAAAACCAACTAGTGTTTATTTTCTGTGGTTCGTTAGTTTCAACCTTGTTGTGCAGCTTTTAAATTTCCCTAATGGGAGAACATTATGCTATGTGGAATTTAAATTTGTGACAGATTTTTCTCTAGGTTGTTCCACTTTCTGATTTATTGGCCCTAACTAATCACTCCACTTGTTTTAGTGAATGAAACTTAACACTACAGGTATCATTGACAATTCAGGCTTACCTGCTGATCCATGAGAGACCACGCTTAAGGTCTGTTTGAATATTGACTGAATTCATGCATCCCCAACCAATTCACCATGGTCCAGTTTGTACTGCCATGCCTAGTGTTATGGCATGTTCATGAGAATTTAATAACATTAAATATGTTTCAGATAGGAACTAGAGGTGTTGAAAATCAGCAGTTTCTTGTGGCATTGCTATAGTAAGCCAGTAGGTTAGACCACGGTGCCTAGCAGAACACCTCCTGTTAGCAAAAATTCTTCACTAACTTCTGTTGCTTGAATTGCATAAGTTAAGTAGTGCTGATTGAGATATGAAGATAACTGTGACACATCAGAATTTGGAAGGCATATACCCAGTATTTGCGTGGATAGACTAAAGAATATTACAGAAACCTTGGATCAGGAAAGGTGGTGACCCAGTAGAGATTTAAATATATGTACTTCCTGAATACAGGTCTAATGCTATACAAATCTGTTGTAGATTTCTTTTACTGATCACCACCACCACCTTACATTTGGTCCTTGGGTGCTGCCTTTTCCTTCAGATTTGCTGCCTTAGCAGAGTCAAGGGTAAAAATGACAATAACTGGAGGCTTTATGAAAGAAGGGATAGGCAATCCACTCTGCTGTCAGTTCAGTTGTGTTCCATTACAAATGGTGTTTTGATGGAGTGGTGGTTACTTCCAGAATGGTTAATCACATGTAGACATGTGGAGTGCATCACATCTAATTGTTCTGTTGTTACTCTTCCTGATACATACATTAAATGACATTATTAATCTAGGAGTTATAGGTTCATATGACAATGATTATTATTAAGGTATGAATGGATTTAGACTAGTCACGCATATTTTAAAAGTTTTATTTGTTCTTAAAGAAGTAACAGCAAATGTTTCTGTTAACATGGGGAGAGATTGACTTTCTTCCATACTACCAAGTTGGAATTTAATATTCTACAAAAATTCTGACTGAACATGATAAAACATTAACATTATTTATTACTACCCCAGATGTATATGTACATAAGAACACAGGAATTGCTAAACATACTGAAGACTTCTAAAAAATGAATTGATACAATAATTTCTTTTCATAATGTGCATAATACATAGGAAAATAAAGGGTACCTCCAGATTTTTATCTGTTCATCTTGTACTTCCATTAATCTTCATACTTCAACAGGTCCACAGGTTTTGTCAGGTACAATGTGCATATCCTCACATACATCCTGATATATCCAGTTTAAAAAATGTGAAATATGTCTGTGTTTGTGCATACATATATGCACACACTTTTTTTTAGAACCAGAACTTCAGTGAAAGAAATCTTGACCAGACACAAGCCCATTTCCCCAATATCACAAATAGAGTACTTAAAACTTAGAAAGTTGTGTTACACATTACCTTCAAGCTTGTTATTTTTCCTAGATAAATAAAAAAAGTTTCTCTTAATACCCCACTTTCATCATAAACTGCTTGTTACTGCAACATGTGGAACTTTGATTTAGCAGCAGAAATATCAGTTTATATAATAAATATATTTCCATCACTATATAAATATACACTGAAAGAAAAATTAAGTTAATTTTTGGGCAAAAAAGAGAAAACTAAAAAGATGACATAGCTGGTGAATAAGATGAGCGAAAAACAAATGAAGGAAAGGCTAGAAAAAAGGAAGAGGGATAAAGTAGACAAAGAAGTGAAAAATGATATTAAGATTAAATTTGTTGAAATGAGACCCATCAGTGTTGCCATCTTCTCTACCCCTTGGGTGTGTTGTGGGAATGCTATGGTCTCCTCACCATTATGCAGACTAGATGAAATGGAAATTCATGTTGCTAGGAAATTACTCTTGGTGATGTATCTCCTTTCTTCACGTTTCCCATCTATCCTTGAAGCTCACCTCTGCTTTGATCCTGTAGTAGTCAAATTTGCTGCTGCAAAATGCCAACTAGCCTGGCAGGACATGATGGGAGGTCCCAATATCTAAATGACATTACAGAAGACAAGGAAACACCTCTTAGGTGGATGATCAACAATCTATCAAAACACCAAGACAACTTGACAAAGGGCTCAATTATTAGAAGAATAACTAGACAACCATTAGCAGTAAACCATGATACTGTATTCTTGTGGTGATGAAATAGTACTAGAGATAAAATGGCAAAATGTGTTAATTTTGGTATGGTTGACCTTTTGATGGAATTTAAATATTTTCTTTTCCACAGCTGGTGTTGACTTCATTTCCATTTCACTCTTTTTATCTGCCTCCTTTTCATATGCTTTTTCCTCTCTGATGTGACCATTTGTTTTCTACTACTAAGGGATTGTACTTTTGAGACAGGATATGTCGTTACAGTTTACTGCCATCAACATTTCTGGAGAAATTATTTTGGTTTGGCCCATTTATATCACTACATGTCAACTCAGTTTCTTCAGCATGTCTAGGAACCTTAGTGCAGTGAAGTGCTCTTAACTCTTCTCAACTATCAAATTTTTCCACATCTTCTTCATTAGTTCTATCTTCAAACTCCCAGAGCTCAACATTCCTGTAACTGCAAGATGATATCTTGATGGGTAGTATTCCTGTAACATTAGTCTCCTAACTCAAATTAAATTAACTTGGATCTCTAAGAGCAAGTGAAAGAACCTATGCGTTGCCAATCCTCTCAACAAATCTGAATGTAGTCATGACAGTCTGTTCCTGATTACATCCAAAATTTGTCAAGTTCAACATAGTCAATGTAGCTAATTATGTTTAAAGCACCATACAGTTTTGTTCCAAAAGCAAATTCTGACCATACATTCATCCAAATGCCATTCTTCTGAAACAATGGATGTAGCACAGCATAAAATTTGCATTGAAACAATAACTAGATAACAGACAATTCATGTGCAACTTGACTGGAATCCATTATCTGTACTATGATGATTATTGGTAGCATCCATCTCTTTTGAAGTCCTCTTCCCTCCTATCCTGTATTGGTTGTGACTTGCCTCTAAAAAGGAATTTCTTCAACTTTGTTTTATAATTTGTTGATCTTCACCATACATTTTCCATTTGAAATTTCCCTTGTGGACTGAAGGACTTCAAATTTCAATAGGCATGTTCCTCTTCATGCTTCCAAACTTCATAAACAATGTATGTTAATAACTAGCATTCCTGATAAATTGCAATTTCAAAGATGTAAACATGTACCTCAGTAGTTTCTGTATATTACAATTTTATATTCATGTCAGAATATTCTGACTTTAGAAGTTGAAACCTCTGCTGAATCCACTCTCTTCCAATTCTGTACATTTCCTGTGCTGGATCGAACTAGCATAATTTTCTTGCAGGAAGAAATTGTCCTCTTCACAAAACTTTGTAATGAATGCATGGAATGTGCTGTCTTCACATGATTATCAAGTATGTACACATCTGTTTTCTCACTGGGACATGTATGAAAATGTCTCATTACACAATCACACCACTGTCCTTGTTTGCAGGAAATATCCAACAAAAATATGTTGCTTCTTTGTGTTTAATTACAACTTGATTAACAGGAAATAATATTCCCATGGCTTCTGAATGACCAGTTACAGGTCTATGTAGATAAAATAAGTGACAACATATAATGGCAGTGAAAAATTATGAAGGGTTTCATTTGTGAAATATGAAGATGTGAACAACCCTTTGGGACCTCCCTACAACCAAACATTTCACACTGTGTTGAGAGCTGCAAGACTAGCTTTGCAATCAATCTTGGTCCGCTGGATATCCTCAAATGTGAGGCCAAATGGTGTTATAAACTCTAAGCACTTCTCATCCGAATCGAAAGCCAATTCCTGCACCACGAAACTCAGGGGCAAAAACGGACGATAGCTGAGATCACAAACACAAGAGACACAATATTAGACAACTAACAGACCCTACAGAGCAACATTAAGTGTACTGAAAAGAAACAAAGGAATTACCATCTCACACTCGAACCTGGAACAAAGCAAAATATCAGATTAGAGCTCAATTATTTACATAGTTGTCGATTCTAATGTTTCTGAAGCACGACCATGTACATTTCATACATACTTAGAATTTATCAAGATTTTATTACAGGGAATTTGAGCAAATAACAGTTAATAAGTAGGTTATGAAAATGTGTATACAGCATGAAGGTTCATGACCATGTTAACAAAGGCCCACCATTCATCCTATTCTCTGCTAGTTCACATCTCCATTTCTTGATTTAATCACCCTGATAATATTAGTCAAAAGAACAGATTGTGAAGCATCTAATCATGTTAATTTTTTAATGTGATTAACTTAATTTTAAAATTTTATAGAACATATTTCCAAAAGATACAGATTTGAAATCACCGACAAACCATCTCTCTCCTTCAGATAATGTGTTTTACTGTTTAATAATTTTTCTGTAATACATTAGCAAATCTATAAAAAATCAATTTGTTTCACATTAGCACAGAGATCTGCATGTACTCTTAAACAGTGTGCCAAGTAGCAGTAGCAATGGTGGTGGTGGTGATAGTAGTAGTAGTAAAACGATTTAATTTATGTGGTATAAATATGGCAAGGATGCTGTTATGGAGTATATCTTTCTATAACTTTCAAAATAAACTGAGATGCCAAGATCTTAGTTTATGGTATTATATAAAAAAGATCACCAATCATAAATGTAGATGGTTTTTTGATACAACAATTTGAACATTACCAGACATCACAAAAAGTGTGCAATAAATATTGCAAATCCATTTATTTAATTCACAATCTATACTAACCATTACAACACAAAAAGTGTGTAATCCATAAATAAGTGAATATATATGTCAGTAATTATTAAAATTATACCAACATACTATTGTAAACAGACTAGGACCTGCTTCATGATTTCTAGTTAGAGAGAAAGGGAAACTGATGAGTGACCATTCTGGGGGGAACCATTAATATTTGTCAAGGGGTTCAGATACTTCAGAACTGTAGGTCTAACTGTAAAGTTCTAAATTTCATGCTTCATTGAAATTGTATTTTTATGGAGGAAAAAAGAGATAATATGCCTGAGTTTTAAAATGAATTATGACATTGTTTTCCTGGAAGATTTCACCTTATGGGAAGTAGATCAACAAGAGGTTGTAGACACTTGGTCCATGTGTAGCCATTTTAAAAACTGGTATATTGCAACAGTAATTTAAATTAAGTTGCAACTATTTTTCACTGCAGTCAAGAACCATTTCAGTATACAAGAATGTATGTCTTACTGAGAATCTGGCATGGGATCTATGATCACAGAAGTCTGGCTTCAATAGTAATGGGAGGAATAAACTTGTATAATACGTACGATTTAATCAAACACTTGATGGCAGCTTTCCGCTCTCTGTCCACAAACCAGTCAACCAGATATCCTGCCATACGAGGTGCTTCCGTGTAAAGTTTAAACAAGCGATGATAATTACCCAGCCACCAGGCTGAGCGTACTGCTAGTGCATGGGCCACACATTCATCAGTTTTGTCTTCTGGAGTTAGTGATGCCAAAATTGTAGTCAAGTCTGAAATAAACATCCAGAAGAAAAAATTAACATTTACTAAGTTGATGGGTGAGAAAATAATGAATTCCAAAAAATGTTTCTTTACCAAGAGTGTTTTTGGTGAAAATGTAGTATAGGATGCGGTATGCAGTGAATTCCAGCCTGTTGGCACCACCTATTTCAGAATACAGCATCTTGAGTTGTGTCTGACACTGATTAAATTCCTCATGGTCTCCTTTCTCCAGAGCAATTCTTGCATGTGTTTCATATACCTCCACGGTAAATGAGTCACGAATCCCTTGAACCTGTTAAATACACATTCTCAGTTGCAAATGTAAATTTTCTAATGAACTGCATCACTCAAGGTCTTCCTATAGTATGTCATGAAATTCACTGCTGTTAGAGGCATAAAGTACATCACTATATTCACAAACGCCGGACACAGATCTTATCCTATGCCATTTCACAGTTTACCTATAATTTCATTGCATGAAATAGTTTTGGTAATGTGCCTTTGGCAAGTAGGAGTCATGCCAATTTTTTCAGTAACCAATTGTATCCAATTCCTATATTTTTTAAATGTTTGTCAGCAATGAAGCCTCTGTTTTTATGTACTGCCCTCTTCTACATACCATGAACTCAAATTTCCAATATTTCCCATCTTAGATGGTATGAAAAACCAGAAATATCATAAAGTGAAATATGATGGAAGCAGATGAATGCACAACTGCTGATTATATGTGACAAAAGTCATTCAGGTATTAATTGCAAGTAGTAACTCTAATCTGGACACAACTGTGACAAGAGTGACCAAATCTTTAGTTATTAGTGAAAATAGTGATAAGGCACTTCAGTTGAACATCTGAGAATTTAGACTACTCAGGTGTGTGGAGGAGTTGTTAATGCTGTTATATCTTTTGAAATGCTACTTTAAAAATGGCCAGAAGCAAGCAGTGGAATGGGCGTGTGTTGAAAGGCAATTTCTACTTACAGTTAAATCTTGCCTGATTGATTTCATCTGATCACAGGCATAGCAATAATCCTGAGATTCTACCCAGCGATCTTTCACTTTCTTGATTGAACTTTTTAAAACATCCACTGGTCGAACTATTGAAGCATCAGGGGCCTGAAAGTAAATAATCGCATACTGTGAACAAAAATATAAGTTTTCAGTAGAAGCCACTGGGTAAAACTTAACTGAAATCCAATGAGTAATTTTGGAGTTCAAACATCAGATATTATGAATATGGAAAATGACTTACTGAAGTGAGTCGAAGATAGGGTTTCTCAATATCTTGACATGTCCCTACAACATGAAATTCTGACCAGTCTATATCTCCATTCAAATCCTCAATGATATTCATATTATTTATGGTGGTGACTAAGCTTAAAGGTTTCTTGCGACGCTGTGGTGTGATTGGTGAAACTGATGTGATGCTCATGTTGCTCTTTAAACTAGAATTGAATCTTGCAGCCCGTTGCTGGAGACGTTCTGAGCTGCCAAGTTCATCACTGTTTAACCCAAATTCTGAATAAAAGTGAGATTTTGCCCTGTCAACAAAATATAATTCCATTAACACCATAATGTAAATGCTCCACAAATCATGCAGTGTTCACTTAAGATGAACAAGAATGGGAATTTCAAGTACATTTTCTACAATTTATGTAGAACTAAACTCACCCCTTATTGTTCTGTCTTCCTTTTCCCTTGTTCTTATTTCCATTTCGTCCCTTCAGGGAAAGTCTATCAGCAACTCGACTTCCTCCGCGGTTCTTTGTTACCTTAAGGGGCTTGAAATTCTCGTCACTGCTTGATGAGCTGTCACTAAACAAGGTAACATGCAACACTTTGTATTGCTTTGAAGATCAACTCAAAGACAGGGAGATATACAGTGTGACAAGTGGACTGGTTTGAATTGCCTTAAAAGAGGATCTTAAGTGGACTGAACCAAAGTTTAATAACAGACCAAATAATGAATTTTCTGTATCATTAATTTAGACATTATATGAAATTTACATTAATTTGGCAGTAATGCATACCTATTTATTATGTAACTTTCTCTATACCTGTCATTTCATGTCTCCTAGATTCAAATATAATTTTCAGCAGTTTGTTCCCAAACATGTTCAATCTCTGTTCTTCCTTTAGTCAGAGACCAAATATCACACCCTATCAAATTACTCTTACATTAAAAAATACTGTTAAAGCCTTTTCACAACCTGTAATCCAACAGATGTTCATTTACCTTCTAGTTCGCCTGCGACGAACAGGACTGCGTGAACTGTCACTGGACCTTGACCTGTTCCTCCTTGACCTGCTTAGTGATGGAGACCTGGAGTGCGACCTTGTTCTTGACCTACTTCTCGACCGAGACCTTCTCCTATAACTTCGAACTCCTAACCGTGATCCCATCGCAGCCGACAGGCCTGATTTCTTGCCTCGTCCTCCAGACTGTTGCTTCTGTGGTGTTGAGCTCGAACCACTGAGATCAGGAGATGTTGGGTAAGTTTTCTTGATCTCGATAAACTTCCTTTCGCTGTGTATACTGGAAAAGATTTAAGCATTTTAGTTTTTGTAAAGATATGAGGTTGAACTGTCTACATTTATTCAACTCACTTTAACTGTAAATGTTATGGGAGAAAGATGGTCAAACCACAGCTCATCCACCAAATAATCCACATTATTTCACTTAGGTTATTGTTGATCAAATAAATTTTGACTTCTAAATTTTTAAAATGTCACAGAATGATTTTACCAGAAATGCATTTATCCCCTGTAACTTATTTTCATGAAGTTATCCCTGTATTATCTGAAATTGTTCAGCATTCACACAACAGATGTACAGCTAACATGCAAAACAAAAAATGCATTAGTACCACACCACTAGGGTTTACAAGGATCAATCTAATACTCTATGCATTCTAGACCATGGCAATAAATTGAGGTCACTTTATCCCCTACAAAACAACAACCTAGTACCCTCTGGATAAAATGCTGTTATCAGCCCAAGAGCCATTCCAGATATAATAAAGAGGAAAATCCAAGCTTCTGCTTGGAATCAAACCCATCATCCCCCACAATCACTCACTTTACTAAGAACTTATTGAAGGAATGAAGCAAGCCAAAATGTGTAATTTAATTTTGTCAGTGGCTCATAATAGTAGTAATTAGTGAAAGAATAACAGTTTCTTGTCATCACAAGACTGCACAAAATGTTGTATTCAAGAATGTGAATGCAGCTCTTATGCTCAAGAGGATTTGGTTATGCCTGTTATTATGCGTATATTACCTCGGGAGGGGCTCATTATCCCAATTCTTAATCCAGAGTGAACCTTCGTTGGCTGCCCTTGTAATCTTGCCCTTAAGTATTATCTCTACCTGGTCCTTGTCCACATTCTCCACACATTTGGCATAACAACGATTCACGTATTTCCTGCAAGTAAGGTTATCACAATGAATGCATCCATTAACTTCCTTCATTGAAGAGCATCCAGTTCAACCTATGTATGAAAATTCTTAAAATATAACACAGTGGTATGTAATTATGCAGCTAGATGGCATTATTGTAGTGTTATTGCACCCAGATACACAGGATTCCTTTGTTAATTAAAATGGCACGTCCTTGTTCGACATTTGAGCAATTGAAGTTCATTCTAATGCTAGTGCTAATAGGAAACTTGGTGTGAATGAAGTACAAAGACAGAGAAACTGAAGCTCCATTAACCATATAGTTGCATGATATGGAAAATGTTCAACGATCCCAGAGAAACTATTCTAAGACATGGCCATGGCTGTAAAATGTGTGCACTCTCTGGAAACTGTCAGTAAGAGACCAAAGTGCCTGAGGAACAACACACACACACATTTTGCCAGACATGATTTTTACCTCATGGGTTCAGTAGAGACAAAAGGGTGAAAAGAATGCCACCATGGACTAAAATGAATATATACCTTCACGATGGATAAACTATGAAGTGAAATTAATACCTGTGTATAATCTTTCAAACATGTTCACACTGTAAAGACCTGTTACTTACTTAAGGCTCTCTGGCCAATCACCAGAAGGATTGAAAGGGGCAGTGGGAGTTGACAGTGTTTTCTGCTGGGTTTGCGAGTTGCTCACAGCAGCCGAGGCACGTTCTTCTAGAGTCTTTGTTGTGACAGAAAATGGTGTATCAGCATTTGTTTCCATAGGTTTTACTATCTTGCCTGGGTCCATTCCTTCATCTTGGGGTGGGTCTTCGCTTGGTGGGGTAGGTGGAGCTGGTTCCTGTGGAAGTGGTGGCAATGGTGGAAAGGGAGGTGGGGCAGCTTCAGGAGGAGGGAGAGGAGGTGGATGCAAGAACAATGGACTATTTCCAACCATGGAATTGTTGAAGCTATTGTTGAATTGGTTATTTTTGTTCTTCTTGCGTTTCTTCTTGTTCCCACCACCACTGTTGAATGGTTTGAAACCAAGGCCAGTTTTCTTATTGGCAAGATTAAACTTGACTGGGTTATAAGCTGTAACACAGCACATGAAAAGTACAACAATTATATGTTATATAAATTATAATTTATATTTCAAACTAATTAAAAAATATTATGACAGAACCAATTAAAATTTCAGACATTCCAGACTCTTCCCACCAGCCAGCCTCTGTTCTACGCATTTGCAAAACAATTTAGACCAACACATCAGGAAACTGAGAATGTGTTTTGACATTTGTACATGTACAGAAACATGTCAAGCAATCTCCAAATTCCTTGACACAATGCTATTTTCCCAGGTTTGGGGGGAGGGGGTATAAAAATTGTAACCACATCTCTACAGAATTGTCTTTGCAATTGGCTCAGGATCACATCCAATGATAGCTTTGGTTTTATTGGCACCGAACCTTCATGTGCTACTACTACAGTGTTAATTAAATATGTAATTTGTGAAGCATTTTATAATTCACTTAGAAAACCTTCATATACTTACTGTTATTAGTCTGGCCATAAAACTGTGGCCTAAGTAGAGAAGTACCGGGAGGCACAGGCGTTGAGTAATTGTGACCACTTAAAGGTGGTGGTGGTGGTGGTCCAGGAGGAAGAGGTGGCAAGTCATTACGATCTCCTAATTTCTTGTCATTGGAATCTTGTGGATTATTTGAAATGGCACTGTTCTGTTGACCAAAGTCTGCAAACATAAACAAACTGTAACAAAACAAGACATCTCCTGGATCAAGTCATAGCTTCAGAACAAAATAAAGTGTCACTACATACCTGATGGAAAAGACTTGTTAGACATTGCATGATTCATACCCTGCATTTGAGGGACATTCTGATTATTTGGTCCATTTGGACATTGTGGGCCATTTGGATTATAGCCCATTCCCTATAAAAGTAAGCACATTATGACATAACAAAGAATGTTTCTGATAGAACATGGAGATGTAACAATTACAGCTGGTCTGGATTTATACATAGCACAGCTCAGATTCAAAACTGTAATTTAGAATATGATCCAATAACAACAATAATAGAATTCACTAAAAAGAAATTTAACACAGGTTTTTAAACATATATAAAGTAATACTCACTGAATAACCATAGAAATATTGCCCTGGACGGCCATATCCAGTGTGTCCATAAGGTTGACTACAATGAAACAAAACATATTAGTAACAATGCAGATAAAATCTATTTAGAGGTTTATCTTATCACTAAGGCCTAGCCATTATGTGAATATATATTTTAATACAATCTTCATATAGTTTCAGTTTCTTCAGCAGTTACTTGGCAAATTACACATTTTCCCAAATATTACAGGTACACAAAATTTAAGGTCATGGTAAATAATAATCCTTAGTCCTTGCCAATTCACAATCAGGTGAAACTACTTACTCTCCATTTTAAAGAAGAATTACCCTCACTGTATAACAAAATATTCAAGGCTATGACCAGAGTTTTCCTCTCAAAAGGGCCCTTTTCTATCTATTATAATTATTTTTACACAGCCTCCCTTATCAACTAACATCTAATATTTGTAACTGGGAATTACCTTCTTATTTTTGGCTATAAGCTGTAATGTTCAAATACACACTGAGCATAAGGCTGTAAAGCATTTCAATAACTTGATCTGAAAGGGCACAATTGAACTACTGATTTCAAGTAGATAAATGGTCCTGAGATATTATTATATATTTCTTTTATTTATCTGTAGGCTGATTATAATATTATTTTTCAGTGCAGTTACAAATACACATATAGGGATTCTACTTAATTAAATACCTGTTATTGTTCAATTTTGGGTTTCACTGAAGCAACAAATTCTAGAAGGTTTCATATGGGAAGCAGTAGTACTATTAGACTGGTACAAGGTTGTCAGAATGCAACACCTTATATCAAGGATTCTTATTCCACTGAATACTCCAAATACTTCCTAGCACAGTTTGTGGTCACATTATTATTGGGGGAATGAAATCAGTACTGCTGTCAGTAGTACAACCTGCAAGCAACTAGCAATCTGCCTCCACAGAGTAACAAAAGTAAAGAGATGAAAGTCTTCAATGCACCAGTTTTAATGTAGGGCATAAGACGAGCAACTGGTAAATGACAAACAGCTCTAGACATGTCCTGTCCAAAGAAATTATTCAAAACATAAAGTCCAAAATTTTGGGCTGCATTTCTGTGTGCTGGAAACTGTACCAAGCAAAACACCCTCAAATGCGAGTCTGCTTTAGGGGGAGAAAAGATGAACTTATTTTTGTGTGCATGCATAGTAAGAACAAAGAATTCTAGTAGTTTCTCTCAAGGAAAAGGGATGTTTACACAATGCATTCACATTCCTAAGGTAAATACATTAATAACATCACAATACAGTTACATTGTTTTATCAAAAATTGACAGTGGAACCACGGTTCCGGAGAATCTGACGTAAATACATCTATACAGAAAGGAAGTTTATATATTAGCTTTAATTACAACAATATTAACAACAATGCCGAGTAAACAGATGACGTTTCCTAGGTAACATAACAATGCACGCAAGCTGACCATTGTTGTCAATCCATATTAACACATTGTTTATATGGATCTTGCACATTTTCCTTTCCCTTGTTTGCCGAATGACCCTTCCGTATAGACGTATTTACGTCAAAAAACATGTACAGCATAGTTGTGGGATTTAATTTGGGCCAGCGGGGGATATGGGAATTTAAAGGTTAACCGATGGAAAAATTCTAAGCTTTCTTAACAAATCAAACAGTATCCTATTTACATTAGAATATTGATTTCAACATTGTAACAATGGTAAATTCTTACTTGGCATAAGGGTTGTAAATTCCATATGGTGGAGGATACTGCCACGGGTTTGTGAGCTGCTGGTTCTGGCATTTGTCTCCCATTATGTTCAGCTGATATCAATGTATTATCATTGAAAGTAATGTGAAGCAAAGTTTCTGTAAATATCCACAATGAAGTACAAAAAATTTGGTTATGTTGCTGCTGAGAGTTCTTTGCGGATATTGTATCATAATAAATATATTATAATAATATAATTACAGTATACAGTCACAATGATTTCGAAATCTTTATTTAGTTGTAAACACTTAATTCAATAAATATGTAAAAGAAACTCAACCCCCATACGGTAGATGAAACCTGTAATCCATTATACAATTGCACGCAATAGATCATAAATAATAATGAATGGCAAGTACTGTCATAATAAAAGCTACAATTTGCACAGGCAAGGATTCTAAAACTAATATATACTAGTGATTTTATAACCAAACACTAACACACTGCAAGTAAAAGTGATCCTGACAGATCCTTATTAAAACAAACAGTAAATAAGGGGTATTTTATAAAATCGCCATTTTCTTCCTCACAACTTCATAAAATAATACATTAGAAAGCTGTTCACCCACTAACAAAGAGAGACAGCACTGTACTCACATCTTACTTGAAAATGTGTCTCTTCGTCCGCTATAGTGATATCTATTCAAGTTCGACTGAAATAATTAAAAACAAAAGACACCTTCGTACATGAACAATTGACTTGAAAATCAGACTTTCGTCAATAATGACTAATGCTATTGCCAACATAAAATTGCAACATTATGTGTTGGCGGCATTGCCTCCTTGGAAGTGGACATAGTTTACCAACGTGCGCATTGACCATATGACATAGCACCAACAAATAATCAAATAAACAAATGTAGATCGTCTGTGGTACAAACTGTGCAAAATGAAGTGAGCATGGAAACAGTGCTCCTTATTACCTTATCATAACATTGATTTTCATAGTAAAGGGTTTTCATGTACTGAATGAAGGTACATTTTCTTTATTAAAGCATAAAGGCTCTTCACTCGTATTCATCCACAGATAACACATTCAACGTTTCAAAAATGTTGTCAATGGCAACATACGTAAAAGCATCAGTCTGATAGGAAGCCAAAGTACGATTTATCCATGACTGGAACATACCAAACATGTCACCGGAAATTCAGAATATCTGGTGTCATCAAGTTTTATTTTTTTGCGGGTAATGAACAAGTTGTTACATTTACATAATAGCTAAGAATTAACATTCTCAACTTTTGTTGGTTAACCTGAACAATAAAACGTGCATATGTTTATAATAATTACAATGTTACACATAATCTGACATGTAAATATTGTGTTTACAAGATACTATGTAAGATAATTCAAACCGTTTCTAATTAAAATAGGTGAATTGGAGTCAATGGTAAGCTACATATGTCGGTAGCGTGGCCGAGCGGTCTAAGGCGCTGGTTTAAGGCACCAGTCTCTTCGGAGGCGTGGGTTCGAATCCCACCGCTGCCATTTTTTATTTAAATCTTAACGTTATCTAATTTCCATTTTAATTAGATTTGTGTGTATGAATCGAATTGAAAAGGTTTTATTTTAAGTTCTGTCGTCAGTTGCTCACTCCAACAGAGGCCTTAACTTTGTAATTTAAAATCGTATAGTTTGATAATAATACTCAAATCAATGGATTTTCTGAAAAATGTGATTTTTAAAGATTAGAAGTGTCCATTCTTTATGAAGTTACAGAACCCTATTAAGACAGTACTTCATTCTTGCATAAATTAATAAAAGTAAAGTCAGCACCATGCCAGCTGTGGTGAACAACTGTTAACCCAACACATTCTAGATATTTGCATTAGACGAAAGTGAGCAATCAGCTTCAAGATGCCATTTTATATGTATTGAAAAAGCCTCCAGTATGCATTTGGTAGGAGAATGGTGGCATGTGCTAACACAGAGATATTAACCGCTTATTTGATTTTTACTAAAGAAATACAAAATTTATTGAGTGTCTTTATAACTTCTTGTGAGCATAACACGTATAGGATATTGACTAAAATGTAACATTTTTTTCCTGAGATAATTCAGTATAATTTTAAAATATGCTAACTTAAGTCCACTCATCTGTTTTAACTGTATTTACCGTTAGGTATGGTTTTCAAAGTGTGTCAACTGGTTGGTTGGTTGGTTAGTTATCCTTTTAAAAACAGGCAAGCTAATTTCTTCTAGATATGAGTATAATTATTTTAAGATCTTGAAATGCTACAAGGAATCATTGCTTTATTATTTTTCTGAAATCAGAATCTAATACAGTCAGCTTATTGGGTTCCAAATAGTGTCATATTTCATCAGAAATATTTTTACAATTATCAGATAAATACACACTCACTTACATACTTACTTTCATAGCAAACACTCAATTACTTGCTTACACACATACTTACATATGTACATTGATACATGCATACATATGTACATATATATATATATACACATACACACATATATGTGTGTTTGTGTGTGCTTACATACATACATACAAGCTGTTTGAAATGCAAAGTATTTAATTAATTCTGCAGTCTGTTTATATCTAGAAGAAGCCATGCCCCACACTTAACAACATGACAACACTACCTACAAGTTGGTACAACTTGACAACAAAGCCATATCTTCCAACATCTTTCAGGAAAATTGTTATGTAATGTAGGAAAATGTTTTTGCATATTGTCAACAACACCCTACCTTTGCAGGAAAGGATTGCAATATAAATCAGGAGAGCTACAAACTTTAAACTCACAATGTTGTGAGTTCTGCAGAAATTGGCTATTAGTGTATCTAGCATCATTGTGAGCTGTGCAGTTATAGAGTTAACTCGGCATGTTTGTATTTTACCCTTAAGTGTATAATGCCAAACTGTGAATAATGCAAACACGCCAACTTATTTACAACATAGGAACCATCATGAAACAAACCTCTGTTAAAAGGTGACTATATTGACATAATTACGTTGCAATTTCTTTGCATATTCACTAAATAAGCACATTATGTTAAAACAATTTCAATTCTGTTTTAATTTCCTATAAATCACATTAAATAAAATCAAACACAAGATCTTGCTAAACAGTAGTGTTTGTAATAAGTGCAGAATACAGCCCCCATACCACACAGTGCTCCTACCTGGTTTAGGTTAGCAGAACATTAAAGTGTTACTTTTAATGTTTTGTAGAACCAGTGACAGCATAGCTTCCTTCTATAATTTGAGCCATTTACAGCTTAATATTACACTAAACTTATTGAGGGCATCATGCCAGATGGGTGTATCAGTGTATTTGCTTAATCAGACACATCTGGTCTAACAACATTAGAGGGCATGTTAAGTAAATTACTGAACAGACTTAATATGTGAAACTGTACGCAATAGTAGGCCCAATTTAGTAACACTTTAAATAAACAGGCTTCTTAATTAACTATCTTTATTTATAACCTTTTGGCCCACAACTTAATAAGAAGCACATCTGTGACCCCAGGTTTGGAGAAGATTGAGAACCCCTTGTTTAAAGTATTATGCACAATCTCTAATAGGGTAAATTTTAAATGCTTTGGTGTGGCAAAAGAAGCTTTATTTTAGCAACTATGGCTTGGCATAATTTTTAAAGCCTTGATAACAGTATTTTCAGACACCAATTTCTGCTATCTTCCAGCATATCTTGTGGTACACATTCTTTAAAGCATCTTACAGTGTACATGTAAATTATGTTTATTCACTGCCATTAGGCCACCACTATGCTCACAGTATTTATTTAAATTTTCTGTGGTAGTATTTGACTACAATTGATGCACTTGCTACAATTTAAGGCTTCATACATAAAATTATATCTGTTGTAAATCCATTGTTTGAATACCAAACTGATATTATCTTAATATCAGACATGTGCCATCCAACACCATAAATTATGACTGATAACTTCTTTTCTTTGACAGTAATTCAGTAGTAAGTGGACCTAGATCCATTATGTCTGAATTACTGCCATGATATGTAACAGTATTTTTAAATTAAATGCAAGTAATTTGGTTATGAATGTTACAGGTCACTACTGAGCCTTTCAAACTCCCGAACAATATAGTCCATGTCTGCCCTGTCTGTGCCAGAATTCTGCAAGACAAGTCGAAAGAAGTTTGGCTGGTCTCGCAGCGGTTGGTAAGTCAGCATCATTGAACCTTCCTTGATCATTCGTTCCTTGATTTTGGGTGCCACCTGTTGAGAAATAATGCAAGTACATAATGTATTATTGAAGATGGGTATACGAGTATACTCAAATTTGGGAGCATGCGGTCTTACATTAGTGAGCATGAGACTCTTTTTCTTGTGTGCTGTGATGTGAATTTTTACATAAAAATTCCAGCAACTCTAAACTGGAATATGTAATTAATATAGTTTATAATAATATATAGCAAATGTGGTTGAGTAGTAAGCAGTCTTGCTTAATGTTTATGAGGTATAAACTATGAATCAATTAAAACAGAGGGTAATATACCTAATAACATTTTAAAAAGGGCTAGTATAGTGTGAACATCTATGGTGATGACTCAAAATAAGATGTCCTAATTTATTTGTAACTGAACCCCTTCAGAAAGGCAAAGACCACAGACCTATAAAAGAATGTTTAACTTGGTGTGAGACAATCAATAGAAATAACTGACATTGAGAAAGATATTGCATAAGCAGCATGAAATAGCTATAAGATAGGGAGAGACAGCATCAGCTGTAAAAATAACTTGTACATATATACTGCAATATATAACAAATGCATTGCAGAAATTTGTGATCTAGGAGCAAACCACTCAATTATTTTGCTGACTGACTTAGTCTGAAGACTATCTGGACTCAGCAAAAGTTTTGCACTTGCCTTCTCCAGTCTTCACCTCTGAGAAAGTAAAAACATTTTGAATATGAGGAATACCAGTTGCCCACCATGCTTCCCAGACCAGTAGATCCTCTTGCCAGCTATTATCTTCATCATCACCTTACTACCGATGCAATGAACACATTCCTATACTATGGACACTCTCACTTACAGAATTACAGTAATACACACTGACAGGCGAGAAAGGTCAGTGGTTCACAAATGAGATGCTGTACATGGGTTGCTTATACCTTGTGTAATCTTTCATTGAAGTCTGGTTGGTTCTCGTGGCCTCGCAGACTGGGAGGGATGTACCAGAAGCACACATTGGTGCATTCAGGCTCCTGCAGTACCAAGCGGAATCCTTCTCGCATTCTGATTTGTTTCAAAAAGTAGGTAGCATTGTCAAATACTGTGTCAATATGTTTCTCTAGGCCAATTGTGCCCTGTTAAAAAATATAAAATATAGTAAGCGTTGAAAAGAAACATCTTTTATAACTGTTGTAACATAAATAATTGGATCTTTCTTCTTTCTGACTGGACCATGTGATCATGTGGTTATGTAGAATTTTTTCAAAAGGAATATTTTTTATTATGTCAATTGCATGATTAATTTGCAAATATATGTAATTATTGAATATGCACATAAATGAAATCCTAAATATGCTATTGGTAAGAAAAGAAGAGAAAGTAGTAGTAGTAATAGTAGTAGTAGTAGTGTTTGGATGATAAGTGTCTATTTGTAAACAGAATAGAAAAATTCAGCACTTTTAATATCGAAACCTGTCATTGGACCTGACCCTTTATCAGTTCAGTTTTGTTCAAATCTTTACACTTCATTTTACAAACACCCATTTAAAATTGTCATCCCTTCTACTTCTCACTCTGCCAAGTGAACACTTTTCTGAAGGTTCAGAATGAAAGAATGAAGTAGATGTTTAGGAAGACTTCACAAAAAGAAGGAAGGATTGAGTGCATTTTAGAATATTTTAACAGGTTACCTGGACCTAATATTGAGAAGGAATGAAGATGACTATGGTTCAGTCAGTCCTGAGTCTTGTATGAATGCTGGCGGTTCTGACTGAGGAATTTAAAGGTTTTCTGAAGCCTCCAAAGCAAATGCAAGGATACTATCTTCAAGTGGCCATGATCGCTTCTTCCCTTCCCATCATACATAATCTTCCCATAAACTCTGCAGTTCATACAGTGTCATCAAATAATCTGTCAGTCATTCAATGATCTACATCTTGGAGGAAGACATTTAGCTGTTTACTTGTGACTTTTAAAGAAGAAAGATTTCTTATTTCAAATCCACCTTAAATCTCAACCTTACATTTCTTAAACTTTATATAAACTCTGCATTTGATGCATCACCATTGTTCTTCTCACCTTGGCCTTCCACATGAACCAGAACTTGAGAACATCAGCACGTCTGCCACACTGGATATGCTTGTCCCCAGTGTCATACTTAGTGTCATAAAATTTATCCTTCTGAAAGAGATACTGTGCACTAGCTGAGTGGCAGGCAGATAGTACACCAACATGACGAAGCAAGAAAGTGGAGCACTGCTGGGGGGCTGTCAGCAGCTTGTGTGGGTTCCATGTGACTGAGTCAGCCCTGCACACACCAGTGTTCATTTTTAACAAAGAAATAGAGTACACAATTACATATAGAGTGTTTATTGCAGATGCAGATTTGTCTTTGACAAAACTCATCAACAGGAAGTGCAAAAGAATTTTTTGTTGGGAAACACTTTGAAAAACAACTGCTTGTCAGAGTAAAAGAAGAATGAAACAATAATATTAAAATGGATAGGCTATGCGAATGTAAACTGAAGAGAACAGGCTCAAGTCTGGGTCCAATGGCAGGCTTTGGTTTTTGTGGTGGTGTATTTTCAAGGCATATTATATCAGCATTTGTTTATAAAATTAGTCAACCAGTCAGTTAGATAACAAGAAATATTACACTGCACATCATTAATTTTTTTCTAATAATTTTTTTAAGTATACAGAGTATTGAAAATATTCTATATAAAAGTTATAGTTTATTCAAGTGCTATATTCAAGCATAATTGGTTAGATATGTGATGAAGTTCCACTTGAGCTTTCTGTAAAATGAAATTTATAAGCTAATTCTTAGTGCAGACCATCTGTTAAAAATTTAATTAAATTGAGCTTTAGAGATTAAAATTTTAAGCCCCAGACATAAAAAAGTATCTTTAAACCAAGAGTTTTAAATATAAATGTATTTTAGCTAAAGCACTTTATATGCAAGTGAAAGGAACAATTATTTTCAGAGGTTTATTTGGGTTTGCAGTGCATTTGATATAACCTTGAATTAGTCACTCATGTGTACATACCTTTCAATTCCTTCAAGGAGATGCCTATGCTTCTTTGAAACAAGGGCACCTCCTCCCCAGGCAGCATCTACATGCAGCCAGAGCTTGTACTTCGAGCACAGGTCTGCAATTTCAGGGATAGGATCAAATGCCCCAAGTACTGTTGTCCCTAAAAGAACGATGATTACGTTTACAGATTGTCTTCAGGATGCAGGACAACAGTGTAAAGCATCTCAAATGTGAATTTCATATAAGCCTTTACTGAATTGACTGATTATCAACATAACTACCTAACATACTAACTAATTCACTTACTCTATAACCAACCAACACCATGGTATAATATCTTATTCTAGCAGTTGATAATTATTTCGCTTTTCAGGATACTTCCTGTCATTATGGAAATCAAAAATTCTTCACTGTGGACAGTGGTATTTCTTAGTCTCTACTCAGAAAGGTGTGTGTGTGTATTTGACCTGAATTCCTGAATAGACAAGATCACTCTCCAAGTTTTAACTTGTTCCTCTCACCTGCAGTCGCAGACACCATGAATGGGACAGCTCCCTCCTCCAAAGCAGTCTGAATTTGTTGCTCAAGATGTTGAACATCCATTTTTCCTTTTGAGTTGCAGTGAACCAGGTAAACATTGTCAGAACCAAGACCGAGAAGAGATGCCATTTTCTTGATAGAATAATGAGCATCTTCTGAGGTGAAGAGAACAAGTCGAGGCATGCCATGTAGTCCTTTGTTCTGTGACATATAGAAACATCTTTACAGCATTTATCAAGAATTTTGATTTACAAACTACATATGATATTAGAGCTGATAACAAAACAGGCAAATGTGTGTAGGTACAGCAAGGTTTAAGATCAATGCGTCCTTAATATTGGATAGAGTTCCTCAAGGTATATATCCCTACAACTGTTCATTTAATCAATATATGATGCCTTTGAGAGTATGCAGTGCAGGGGAAGAAACCGGTAAGAAGTAACATTTGTATTTTATAACAGTCAGCCAGGGGTGGAACATTCGTGTTAATCATGTTAGCTCAGCTGATACAGTTAACATGAATGCTCTGCCCTTGAATCTGTATATTGAAGAAGAAACATACGAATATAAAAGTTAAGAATTATGAAAAACTCAATTACTTATATTGAAAGACTTGATATGCTGCTTAGTTAAAGCACCAGAGACGATTTTATCTTTACTTTTGTCAACTGCATTGGTTGTATATTGTTAATTGAATGATTATTATGAATTAATTTTAAAGAATATGGAAAGAAGTGGTTGTGACATATTTTAAGACACTATCTTGGCATTTTCCTGTAGAGGATGAGGAATCTCACAGAAGATCTCATGCAGGATAGTTTGTCTTCAGACTATGAGAAACATGAATGCCAACCTTAACATCTGGCATGTGATAGTAACGGGCACAGCTGATGGCGTAGCCATTTGCAATGGATCCACCGGGGCAAAAGATGCCATCTCCATGGCCATGAGGAAAACCAATGATATGACGCATCTCACAGAGCACAGTCTCCTCCATAAGTGTGAATACGGGGGACACCTCATATGTGTAGACACTGGGATTTAAGGCATCTCCCAGCCATTGTCCCACCAGACCATATGGATCAATACTGAAACATTCATGCACAGTTAAATAAGTAAATATTCAGCGAGCTAAGTAGGTACATAATCAGTTAGAAAGTCAACTGGACAATCAATGAATTAACCATGAAGATTTCTGTCTTCTGGGTTTTTGCGCTGTGTAGTATCTATACTACCCTACTATAATACACAGCGCAACGACCCAGAAGACAGAAATCTTCATACACACCACTGTGAAAACCTCAGATCATACAATGAATTAACCAACCTGTTAACTATGTAAGTAAATAGTCAACTGGCAATCTAGCTGATGAACTTAGTAAGTGACAAATTAAACAGCTGTAACTTATTAATGAATTACATAGCCAAGTAATTAGAGAACAAGTTAGCTATCTAACCATTTATGTGTCTAAGCAGCTGCCCAACTAACTGCGTAAGGCAGGGTCCTTCTTGATCATAGTTTGTCTGATCACAAAGTACCCGCGGAGCCAACTTTCAGCCATCGATCCATCCATTTAAGTATGGCACCTGTATCATATTTAAGTTTGACTTCCTGAAAATTGTTAAGTAAATTTTGAACTACTGTGAAGTAATGAACAGCTTCTTGCAGAAATATCTGATTGCAATATTAACTTCCATATATGGAGTTTCTAGAAACCTGGTCGGTCGAAGAACGGGTTGAATGTGACATGCGTGAAAAAATGTAAAATTGAGAAAATGTCCATTGACTTCAGTTTCTTGCGAATTGGGGAAATACCGCCATTACTTGGTATCAGTGGCGTCACGCCTCGATCCAGTTCGCGGGACAGCAGTGTTTCGCGGGAGTACAGTTTGAGGACCATTGGCCTATTTTTTCTGAATAATTTTATTATGAACTTTGTTCGTGTTTTCACAGTAAGGAGTAGCTTTTTTAGAATCAATTGTAAGTCTGTAACAAACATGATCCCGATATTAACAGTTCATTTTGTCGACCTACATTTTATTTGTAGTTTAGTTGAGTGTACTAAGTGACCTTTGAAATTCAGATAATTTACATCCGTCTTTAAGATATTTTGCAAGTTGCGAGTTGATAAATTTTCCTTGTTGCTCATGCCATGTCCCTGCCATTACTGATACCGTTTCGAACACACCACAGATTGTGTTATTTTCAATACGTTTACATATTTATGCGAGCAGATACAATGCGTTATGACAACAGCGTTTGCATTTTCAACAAAATATATTCATAAAATCCAACAATAAGATTAGTTATGGATTGTCCATAAGTAAAGAGCTCTCCCAACATAATTTGGCTTTAGAACGTCAGATTTTTAATCTGGGATGCTGGATACTGGGAACGACCCGTTCTTCAAGTGCCTGAGCACTGCGGGTCTAAACTTTTCGTTGGCTTGATCTATAGACATTCGGTAGGACTCCTTGGACGAGGCATCGGCCCGTCGCAAGGCCTCTACCTGTACACAGGACAGCACAATAGAGAAAACCGCGGACAAACATCCATGGCTTGAGTGGGATTCGAACCCACGGTCCCAGCGACCAAGCGGCACAAGGCCCACGCGGTCACTGCGGACCCCCAGATTTTTAATCAGCACATATAAATACGCGGCATTTAATAAAATAGTATGGCCAGTAGAAGCATGGACGCGTACGTTTTAAAATTTAAGGAGATGCTCAGGTTTGCTTTATAAATTCTCCCGACCGACAATTCCAGAGGATTCACACCGCAGCCCACGAAAAAGAGTAGACACCAAAAATACCAGGAATGAATGGATTGAAACTATAGTGCGTGCACTCAACTCTGCCGCTCTTGAATTACAAGAATCTCCTTTATCAAAACAAAACTGGTCACATACAACACATCCGGCTCCACTACTTATCATAAACGCACAGAACGGAGGCGTTATGGAAAACTACAAACATTCAGCAAAACGTTTCCTGGGCCCAAATGAGAATTTCCTTATTTTTATTTAACGAAAGGTGGGGAATTTCTTGGCCAGCTTAGCTACTAGAAGCTTTAAAGTAAGGAATCAGATCTATGATGTTACTTGATCATCAGTCTTGTTCGAATGCAAGTACAGTAGACCGTTTTCATTAATTACAAACAAAAGAGGCCTGCAGTAATACGTATTTTGCATTACATTTGATTATTTTGTATAGTTTTAAATACTGTAAAGGAATAGTTGTCTGTGTGCTTAATTAAACACCATACCATGAAGACGAATGGGGAGGGTGGAAGCGTAGCTCTACGCTTTCTTAACTTCCGCACTAGTTTCAGATGAGTGGTCAACTCCGTCCGCTTTACCACCGGGAAAGAAGCCCGTTTGATAGGAGATTGGGTGGGTCCTAGACCTCGTATAGACGCTGTGGGAAAGACAGAAGTCCCTGGTGTCAGGAATCGAGTCCCGGTCGCCTAGCCCTTATCAAGTATCTAGTCACTACACCGCAGTATTTATTGAGTCTGACGTTCGGTCCATCGCAAAATACATTCGACAACACAATAAACCGGGATCGAACATTAGTACATGGAGCGAGATTCGATCCCTAGATTCTTATGCTCCAGCTGTACAAGACCGTGCAGCCATCACTATCGACATGTACCTTATTTACACACTTAGTGTTGTTGTTGTTATTATTATTATCATAATCATCATCATCTCATGAGTCCTAATTTGGAAGAATGATGTTTCACCCAGCACTAATTCCAAATTGTGTGGAAACTTTTTGCACAGTTACTATTGCAAAGCTACTTTTAAGGTGTGGCGATACGAATAATTACCACAGTGCGGATTGTGAAAGCTTGGTAATTACATTTTCCAGTAGCCTTTGCGCTTTCAGTTTTCCTTTCTGACAACAAACTTCCTGGAACGCCAAGATTTATTGCATCAGTGATATTACAAAAAACAGAATGTAATTATTTGACCTTCGTGTAGGAAATATTACGGTTGTCAGAATGTAATAAGCCGAAGTCCGCACTGAGAGAATGGTTATTCTTATACCCCTCACCGTAAAATGTTCACGACACGAATACGTATTTCTGTCATGTAACTGCAAAAATAAATTATTTCATACCTAAATTTGTACAAATGTAATTGTTTTGCATCATGTTGTTTGTTGGTTGATTTTTAAAGCAATTCATTATCCCAAAATGACACCCCCAGTTACGCTGACACAGTTTAGCAAAATAATTACATGGAAGGCATACTAAAGTTTTCTTCTTAAGTATTCGAACCTGAATTAACTTATAATGCGGATTCAGAAATATGTTGTTGACTGAGTTGATAAAACTTACCACCAATCGCCAATGTTGGTGGTCTGAAAGCCTACCTGGAGAACAGTTGGTTAACAAAGAAGGGGTGCCCAGTCTTCACACTATACTGAATGACGTCCTTTAGAAGCTGCAGCAGCTTGTCGTGACTGACTGGTTCAGCTGCCAAGTCTAGGTCTATCAGTTTCTGGAGTTCCTCGGGGGCTCTCCACTCCACAACGCGATTGCTTCTGTTGGTGGCCTGAAACACGGCTTCCTCCAACATCAGGTCGACGGCTTCCTTCAGGAACTTAGAGTGTTGCTTTTTGTCTGGAAGACTCGCAAACCAGGGTACGTTTCTTGTTGACTTCTCAGTGACGTATCCAGGAGATGGCGAAAAAGAAGGAACCGCAGTATCGTCTGCAACTTTCACATCTTCGTACGACCCAGACAGGCCGTGTTTTCCGTTCAGGTTCTCCAAAGGTTGAGACACAGTGATGATATCTGCAGAAGCTGGCATTTTGAATTAACAGTTCAACTGAAACACTGTCCTGAAGTGTTAATAATTGGTGAAGTTGCTGGTTGCTGCTACGGTTAGTGCCGTCCAGCAAACAAGCGCTGCTGTCCTACAAATGCTTGCACTTTCTGTCTTTACTTCGCTAATAAAGGTTCAGTACTGAAGGTCATTAAACGGCTTTCTTACCCCCACTTCTAGCAACCTCAGGGTATTTCCCTCCACATGAAGACTGGGAACCGCCACTTCTTATGACATCAAGGATTTTAGAGATGCTCTTTTTTTACACGTATTTCATTACGCGGTATTTGTGTCGTCAAACTTGCGCCGTTTCTCTCTGATTCATCCTCGTTCTCATTTAAGATGACCAGTCGGGTTTCCCGACCTTGGATATATTACGTAGCTCGAGAGGAAAACATGTGAAAGAGGTAGGTGTAGGTGCCGAAACACGACTCGACCACTTTACCTTTCCAAACGACTTCATTCTTTACGGAGGTCGTGATTATGTAGAATACGGTGCAGGAAATTGCTTGGTGTGCTGTGAAACCACAGTCCCTTGCCTGTCACGTTTCCCTTCTTAGTCAAAGCAGATTCAATATCCGACATAACCAGAAGCGAAGGGCGAGGGTATCGTTCTTATTTTTATTGATTCGAGAATAAAGACCTCTTGTAGGCATCATCTTTTTCTGTGCCTCCTAGTTCCAGTTGTTATTGTTCGCCACTTAGTTGCCGCTCTTGTTCCCAGTGTGTTCTTTAGGTCTTGGTTTTCAAGTAGCTGCTCTTTATGTCCTTCCTTTAAATAATAGGTGATCCATGGCAGATAACAATATTGGTGGAACAGTTGGCATGAAATAACGTACCCGGAGACTTTTATACGGATGTGAACGCGATTTTTCACTCTGGAATATCAGCCACTTCTATCCTCAATAATTTGGGTGTTCAGCAGTGTCAATGAAAAGAGTACTTATCCTGTGTTTTCTTTGTTGATTGAAATTATTTGTGACGTTTCAGCAGTGGAATTTACCATATTTTTTCCCCTTAAATGAAATGCATGGGGGAAACAGATCCCCTTCGGCTGAGAATATTCAGTGTAGTACCTTTAAATTCTGTATTGCTGCAAATCTTCGTCATGTAAAGTATAAAACAAAGACAATGACTTTCTGAATTTTATATTTTTCCGCTCCATAATTAATTAATCAATACATTAATGTATCGAGATTGACTACAAATTATGTATGAAATATTTTTTGTGTTAAACGTTGCAAACATTTTTACTGATAATCCCTCAAAGATTATGATGTTTGTGTGATAAGCTTTGGGTAGTGTACATCTACACAAAAATATGTTGTATGCGGTCTGATTTCCTCTAGTTTGTCTATATAGATGAAAGTATTTCAAGAAAATAAGGCGTCTGAAGTCGAGCATTTGTGAACACAGTAATAAATCCACGTGTTTCATAAAACGATGTGATTTCTTTATCAGCTGAATAATTTTCAGCTGCTTGTGAAAGACCCTGTACTATTTTGTTTATTTGTAATCAGCTTCCTCTTCCGTAGTTGGTAGGTATCTTAGTTAATTCGTATGTTAGTCAGTGACCGGAACGTCTTGTTTTTGCTGTCACGGTGATTCCTTCATGCGTGACAAGGAATTTATTTTAATTGTCGGTGTGTACGTAGTATTACTGCAAGTCATAGTAACTGCTTTTATACAACACGACAGGTTTTGTAGAATTCACAGAAAAGTTTGCGTTTGCTCTTCTGGTTACTGGATACACGTACGATTCAGTGTTCCCTCGCATCTGACGTACTTGTTACATTGCTCAACAAAATCTTAGCTTGAAAATGAACAGTTGTGAAATTTGTGTTTATTCTGAGAATTCTTCCCTTTCTTTATTTGTTTTTTTTTTGCACTTATTCAGAAACATCCACTTGACTTGGAGAGAATGATTTGTGGACATAACATTGCTATGCAACGGTCATGTCCTTTCCCGTTTGGGCTAACTGAATGACATTACTACGATCAGCTCTTCTTGAAAGTTATGCACATTTCCGTATAAACACCCCCTGTTTCCCAGTTACTCAGAATAGTAAAGGTAAAGCCATTCCGTTACATGCCAATGTTGACACTTAGAGGAAAGGAGGAATAGCTCCTACTTATTCTCAACCACGGCATTAGGAGGTGTGAGTGGTCAGCAGCATGCTTTAACCTCGGGAAAGAACCCCGGTACCCATTCGATAGGAGGCTGTGTGGACCCCAAAGCTGGTCTAGACGCAGAGGCTAGAAGAAAAATCCTCTGCCCCTGTCGAGGATTGAAACCCGGTAGTCCAGTTCGTAGACAATCACTATACTGACTGAGATACCCCGGCTGAGAATAGTAGCATGTTAATTACATTTCATTGGTAAACTCCATTTCGTGTATCTGTTTTATGCATTTGTAATATAAGCATATTGTATTATTTTATGTTACCAGATATTTAAAGCTCTTACGTAACTGGCAGTAACATACTCCCATAACAGAAGAAAACTCGTAGCATCCCGAAAATCTAGAATGTTCCGAAAGCAGATTAAGTAGCAATATATGTAGAGTGTAACCACTGTACATTGTTCCCTGTTACGATTTTCGACCCGCGGGCCGGCTAGACTGCCGTTGACTTCCGTGATTTCCTTCATTCTTTCCAGTAAAATGCTTGTAAGGTACTTCAGAATAGACCACGATAATTTCCCTACACACGTTTCTTATTCACAGACATGATCCTATTGGACGTGATAAAATCTTGCAGTGAAGACCATTTAAGTTCATAAAAAACTAGAAACTTCTTTAAGCCATTTGTACTTCTCGCCGTATTTTATTCGGGTATATTTCACGGTTATGCTATTGTTGATTAAATTTGACATGTACACAAAATAAAGGAATATTTTGGAGTAATTTTGCTTGGGGGGGGGGGGGGGGTGAAAAGAGGAATACAACGCGCAGGCCAGTCCATAAATGAATGAAGACTTCAGTTTGGATAACCATAATGAAAATGGCCTTTTTTCGGGACGGATGTTTTTATGAGAACTTGTAAATGTCAACACTGCATCGGTCCATGACTGTTTCTCTGTTGCACGAGTCAAGGACAATGCTTTTACCTGATGTGTAAAAAAGGCCTACAAATCGAGGCAGGCTGTAACAAAAATAATGTTTATTTTTAAAATCAATTCCATTATTTCCATGAAACGTGGTTTAAAGACGAGTGTAAAAAAACTCGCTGACCTCAAGCAGTCGGAAGTAGAGTTCTTTCGTTGGTCATATAATCACTGAAGGTCCACACCTAAACTACAAGGTTGACTTTCCGCTTAGCGCTTTTCTTGAGAAGAATCGGCTGGAGACGAGTCTAGTTCGACCAATAATCGATTAACAATGTAATACCTGGCTATATAACTGTCGACCAACAATGTAATTGAATAACTCAAGTATACAGTAATCGAACAGGAACCCAACAAAGGAATTTAATGTCTCGACTAGAAAACAGTGGAATCGAAATGTAACTTGGTTATAACTTATATAATCCTATCGATTTTTAAGGATTTTATCCTGGTTAATGATTTTAGTGGATTCAAATCGATTGACTGAATCAAATGATAATCATCTGTTATGTTTTGTAATAAGGATCTAATAAGAAGCCAAGGCGCGAAAGCGGGAAGTAGCACCAATGAGAAAATAGACGTTAGTGTCCTAATGTGAATGTCATAGATGTGAAATATGTAGCTTAATTATCTCCTTATAGCTCATATACTGTTACACAACAGCTTCAAGAGAGGACTAGACCTACCGAATCAGGGACGCGGAACAGATGTGACGGAAATTGTAAAACCAGTTAACAATCCCCTCTTCAATTTACTGTTCTGTATGTAGGCCCATGTGTGGCAGGTTAATGACTCTTATGTAAGTAAATATTGATGAACTTCATGACATAACAGCCACATTTTATCTTTTCCTCTTTCCTTGTAGTCTTCTTATCGAGTAGTTGGAGGAGAGGTAATGTTTCGGGGTGTACGCGGTTTGATTCTCGACCGGATTACCGGTATTTCTTCGTTTTTCCTGGCTAATTCTGGTGCAGTGCCTTGAAGTAGGGCATGCTGCCCCCTCCTTTCTTCAACTCACTATTTATGAGCATTGAAAATCACCGGTCTGTTCTGACTCAGAATTCCTGGGCGGAGCGGCCGGGGCTTGATTCCCAGCAGGGGAGGATTTCTCTCTTCGCTACAACTCAACAGACTGACAATGGACCCATCCAGCGCCCTGCCCAATTTGTACCAGTGGCTCCTTTGATTGAAATAAAACTGCTTGACCGTGAAACTGGCCACCCTTATTTAATTCTGATGTGCAAAATACTTGGGGCTTTAGCTTTACTCTTTGTGTATGTCGTCATGGCCTGACACGTAAAAGGGAAATATCACGCATGTTCATGAGAAATTAGGAAACCGAACGGCATTTATCATCATATGACAACGCAAGTAGGCTGTTTTATGTCCACCACAGAGGGATTTATGCATGTAATCATAGTGTTTCAGCGATTGTGGTTGGGAAATTTATCATGAAGAAAGGACATTGTGATTCCCATATGGGAGTCTGGTTCCAGTGCAGGCTGCCAGTAATAGAATTATCCTGATAAGACCTATAATCACTTTAATACTAATTTAAAAGCCAAGCTCTTCTATAATCAATAGTAACAATTTATTCCAATAAATGCCAGATAAATAAGACCAACAAAATAATTATACACATCGTGTCACGCCATTATCATAAAGAACTTAAACTTCCCTTAGAACATTGAAGATGGCTATTTTCTGTTTCTTTACACTGTAAAGTCTGGTAGAGATTTACCGACGTTTGAGAGGTGCTTGCTGCCACCATCATCAAGGCATAGGCGCAACATCCCAGTAAACATCTTCCTTCCCTGGGGATAAGATGGCCGGGGGCGTGAAGCTGATTACTAATCTGTAACTGGTGCTGAAGTTAAGAATGCATTCGCCTCATACATTTTCATGTCATGGTGCTTAATTAACACAGTGACAGTTTTGCCTTTGCCTTCCTCATTCCATGAGATAATCTTGACATAGCTGTGATTTTCTGCCACTTACAATCTTAGAGATAATTCTGAATGTACATCATACACATTGCCAACAATGGCATCTATGCACTTCAATTTATTCAACTAAACATGTAGATTACAATCTGTTCAAAAAAAAAATGAATGTACGCATATTTAGTGTAGGAAATAAAAGGACGTTATATTTGATCTGTTAAGAGATTTTGTTATTCCCATGAAACACGCTAAATTGGTCATTGAATGGCGATGACGAGGTCAGTGAGACCGCTGAGGAGATTGTCGATCGCGTTCCCCAGGCACGGTTTCAGTTTTTGTGTTCCATTCGCTGTGTTTGTGTTCAGCCAATAACAAATGTCTAGTAGCATAACAAAACCCCTCTCTCACCTGACGTCATCCAGGGTCAGTGGAACGTAATTTCTTTTTCTGAATTATAACAATGGACTACTTCGCTGACATCGCAATAATTTTATTATCTGATTACTGAAGATGTCTTTTGGAAACGAATATGGCATGACAATCGTAATGTGGTTTGCCCATAATAGACTTTATCTTTCACCAAAGTTACCAACTTGTTTGGCCAATATTTCTAGCATTAGAATATAATTTTATCAAGGAGAAATTCTTTTTCTTCCAAGACAGATTTACGTTAAATGCATGTAATAAAAAACTATAAACCATGAGTTATAACTATGCTGAGATTTATTTAACTTGAAATAGTTTGTCATGGTTAAACCTCTCTACAATTTGATTGCCTCACTTTTTTTGTCTTCGTGGCTGTTGGGCTCAACACTTCAGCGCAATTGAAGAACACCTTATGGGCTTGTCCCTGTCTGTCGCTTCTCTCAGAATTGTTATACCTTGTACACATTGTTTCAACAGTGACCTTTTATCACATTGTTGCCTTTGATACCACTGATGCGTTTGTTACTCCCTTCGTTACCATTCCGACGTAATTGCCCGTGATGTTGCGTAAGAAACACTTTCCGAATTTTTGGGTACTTCAATGAGCACGCCTTTCCAGTTTTGTTTGTATTGAAGTTGGACAGCAAATGGGAAATTGTATTTGTTTGGAGTATACAGGGTATCCATCCGCCGTTTGGGATTTCGTACATTTTTTCATTGTAAATACAAATGCAGTATATTTTTGACAAAGACAAATAACAGAAGAGTTAAATTTATGGTAGAAGATAGTAGCGGTGTGGACACAGGATGACGAAAAACAGAGGCAGCAGAAATCAGAACTTTCAAGACCCTTATATGAATATGCATGGTTACAGAAAAAGAAATGTGTGAAAAATTGTCTGTAACGTAGTTGAAGTTACTATTCATAGGAAGAAATGAAAACAACCATGTACATACATACAATTAGGAAATTAAATTTTGATCTTGTATTAGAACATTAAGCCACGGTGGTCTAGCGGTTAGAACGCTGGCCTTGCCTTGTAATCCTGGGGGTCTCGGGTTCGAATCCCGGCGGTGCCCGAATTTATAACTTGTGTTGTGGTCTAGGCAACACGGGAGTTTTCCTCCGGGGGCTTCCCCGGTTTGTCCGTGGCATCCCAACAATTACTCCATTCACACACAGAAGAAGGCAATGGCAAACCACTTCTGAATCATCTGCCAAGAACGTATATGAACAGGTCCCAGTCCGAGAAAAGGATGGAAGGATCCTGTTCATATGGACCTGTCGTCAGACAGAACACTAAATAAAATAAAAAATTAGAACATTCCTGCTATGCGATTCAGTGTGTGTATTTAATGAAATTATAACTCTGCAGTGCTAAGAAATATTAAGGAAATGCTGGAAAGAGGAGTGAATTGCTGATGAATTTATACTACCACATTTAATATGTACGTTTTTAGGTTGAACTGACTTGGATCCTTCTTGAAAAGCTAATAGTCATTCTCCTTATCAAATTTCCCAGCTGTTACGGAACCCACAGGTTCCCTATCCTGAGCTAGTTGAAACCAGTCTATATCTTTCTACCCCTTCCAATACTATCATCACATATGTACTTATAGAGAGGATAAGGAAAAATAAATTATTCTGAATGGCTGAAATATAAGATTAAGTTCTTTAATATAAGTGCTATATAAACAGATACATTTATAACAAATCAAAATATTATCTATATAATAACAACATTTTCAACATTGACTGTTTTTTATACAGAATAAAGCAAAGTCATATGAAATTACAAGATCTATAAAGACAAATAAAATGCAGTGACTATGAGAAAAGTTATCATAAGCACTGGTTGACTGTTAAGATCTGAACAAGACTGTGTTTCAGAGTAGTGTTTCCTTACAGGAGAGGTAATCCATGAACCACAAGACTTTCACAACTTGGTTGCTAGAATTTGGATTCCATAGATAAAATTTATTCATCCACATTTCACTTTACACATTTAAATCACAGTCTACATTTCAATATATTACTAACTTCTCTGTCACTGTTGAATTTCTTGAAAGAATACATGAACTCTACATTTGGCTCAACTCGTCTACCTGTAATATTCATTATCAGTTCCTAAATGAATAATTGTGCAAGTGAGAAAGATAGAGGGGTATTGATGACAACAAAGCAAAGTTACAGCTCATCTTCATGTCTGTACTGGTCAGAAAAGTCCCTACTTTAAACATAATTTCCTCCTGAAGACTTGGTGTGAAAGGATAGTTCATCGATAAGGCTGCTTTTCCATGGGGCAGACCTGTTCTATATGCAGTACTGCAATAACATGAGATACAAATGGGTTAAATTTAGAAAAAGAGGGGTAAAATATGATTCTGATCACCACTACTCAGTAAGTAAATATTAGATACAAAATACATTGTTTTAACATATCATGTGTGCAGCAGTTTCTAAACTCTGTGATCCCCATAAAAAATTATATTCTTTCTATTTCTTCTTATTCTCCTGTTAGATACTCTCTTAACCTGTCCCATATTCATTAAGCTGAATCATTTCACAGTGTTTCACAAATAACTTCTATGAAAGAAAACTAGTGTAATGATCAATAAACTCATAAGTTATTTAATGATGTTGTTTCAACTGTAGAGGCTATATAGCACAGACTTAAATGGACAGATGGTATTACCTCTAAAAATTAAAACAAATCTTAATAAACTTGCATGAAAGCATATAAATATATTCTTTTGTATTCAGACCAATTTCCTTTTCTGCCAAACAAAACAAAAATATTGAAGCTACATTTCCTGCAACATTAGTAACTTCTACACAGCATCAGAACAACTCAGACTAAGAGTAAATAACATAATTACAAAATCTGACATTGCAATAAGAACACACAGTAATATATGTTCCATTTAATGTCACAGGAGCTGAGATTTTCATCATTATTATATAGGAGTATCACAAAAAGTTATTACAATCACAGTTCTTAACAGATATTTTATATGCTAAATGAAATGCCTTTCATCATTGGAGATGGGAAGGGGAGGCCATAACACTTCACTGTTGAAGGAGCCCCAACATCACGAATTTCCTATGACAGTATTAAAATAAATATGTCCATGTTGCATGTTGCTGATCCTGGCCTATAGAAATAATTCTTTCTGGCAGTATACAAAATTATGTGTTAATACTATGTCAAATTATTTGCGGCCAAAAATGAAAATGAAGGGTGCTTCACATGTTTACCAAAAATATATTAGAACTGTGGGAAAGGTTGGGATCAGTATATGATATGCGCATGAGTTATATTTGTTGGAATGCGTCAGTAATGAATGGGTATGGGGGTTCAACTTGTATAAAATAAAATTAGAAATGAAAACATTTTTAGTAGCAGAGGATGGATGAATAGTACATTCCTACCATTATTTATCAATAGGTCTAACAGTATTAACAGAGTTACCTTAAATATCAAACAGTTTGTTGTATATTCAAAGAATGCCTTCAAGTTGCCTTGCTTCTTCCTATTGTCCTTAATCAGTCACAGATGGACCTGATTAATCATTCAACAGTAATATAAAATCTTCCACCTATGACCAATGTATGAATGTCAATACATTTTTGTACAGCCACATTTTATCTTGAATGTTAACCAAAGTATGCCCCACAGTTGGAACATCGCCTGTTCTTCAGTGCAAGGCAGCAGAGAATTCCAATAGGGAAAAAGAAAATGGCACAGAATATGCCAAGACAAGTAAAATCATCTTCCAGAACTCCCACCTGCAATACAGAAAATTCTAAACAGTTACACCTGCTCTAAGCCAATTATGGTAGAGGTTTACAATATGGTGTCCAGCTAATTATGCCTCATTTCACCTTAGACATTTCTGAGATACAATATTCACTGAGAGATGGGAACATTAATTCAAGATTATTGACATTTATACACTAAAATACACTTCTATTGTTGACAAAATCATCTGGGCAGATAGTAAATAGATTCAGGTTGGAATAAAATGTTACTATACTGTAATGTTTCAAAGTACATATGTCTGTTTATGGTCACACTGTAAGGTTGTTCCAGTACATGTTATCTGTTTATACAAAACCACAGTATAATGAAACAAACCCACCCTGCATGCTGGACAAGCACCAACTATGATGATTTCTTGTGGATGAACTGTAATTGTTGTGGCACCATATGTTGGGGTATAACCTGTTTGTAAAGGAGCTGATGGCCCTTGGTATGGCTGATAACCAGGAGGCAATTGTCCAAGTGTACTGGCACTTTGTGAGAAACCTGAGACATACAGTAGAATAGCATATTGTAGGATATATTTTGTATTGTGTCAACACTTTAGAATAATAATTTCAGTTTTTTCTGGGACTCTATTTCTGTCGTGTCCAAAGCTCATGTACAAATATACTGGTCATGAGGCAAATTAAAATTGCATTAATGATAACTCAAACTGATATGCAGTAACCTCAAAGAGAGACATCTACTGCACTAGTATATTTGTAAGAACTGTATTGCTCATGTATCTTTGTATGTAACTTATTTACGACTCAATTTTATAGTTAGTACTTTACCTGGAGCTTGTGGAGAATAGGGAGGTGGTATTTCATAATTTGGCGGAAGTGCCATCCTTAATTTTTATTCTTCACTAGGTGTTCTTTGTTCTTAACTGAAAGTGAAAACACAACCTTTACCATGGGTTATTTTCGTTGAGGAAAATCAAAACCTGCTCCAAATTAATACAAACCCAAGTTCAACTACTAACGATATTTTTGTACAGACAGGAAGTTATAATCATATGATCCTATATGATTTGCTGCAATCACTGGTATACTGCGTTTGTCAGCATACTATTATCTTCAATGTTGGTAACGAGGTGTATGTTGGTAAACCTGACAAAGTTAGCTTGGAGAATGTTGTGCGTGTTCTTAGTTTCTTGGAAATGAACCGTTGTCTTAAATAATTAAATTTTATAATGAAAGTGTTTTTATTGCGGAGTGAATGTGAAGATGAAATGTGTTTTTTTTTAAATACAGGTAGTTTGTTCCTTATATGCGTAATCGACACATACTAGAATTACAGGAACACTAGTTTTTCTAGTTAAGCATAGTTCTAAGCAGGTTTCTGTTTTATGATGGCGGCTAAAGTGGCGTGTAAATTAATTTAAATAAAAATTTGCTGGCAGTGGACAGGGACTTGAAGTTGTAGGTAATGTTGGTGTCAGTTTCGGATATTTTCTTCCACTGTATTGTATGTTGAATCTATTATTCCTTTCACTTTAATATAAATCTTGTAATGCAACTTTGATCAACTTTGCAGGAAATTCAAGCGGGTGCAAAAACGGACATTTATGTGCTATCAAGAAGTAAATACTACAGGAAGACAGAAGTAAAAGCATTTATATCAGAATCATTTTATCCAGTTTTACCAAAATTTGTATTATGGGAAGCTGTTTTAAACTATTTTAACGTAACTCTAAGTAAGCATGAAAAACGTGTATAAAACCAAATACACCTTATGTGAAGTCATACAATACAAGAACTCCAATTTAATTGTGGTTTCAGTTATACGCAGTACACCCCGAGAGGTTTAATAAATATTACGATTTCGGTGAGTTACCACATCAGAGTCCACATAATTTTCCTACCAGGCTGATGAGTCAGGAAATAAATGTGCATGCATCTATTTCTTGAGTACTTTTTAAATTGCATTATGTTGGGTTTGGCTGTGCGGATTGTGGTAATTTGGGTTGTAACACTTCCTCTGTAACCTTGGTAATTACCAACAAGACTAGAATTGTCATAATCCATGGCTTTGCTTGCATGTGACATACATGACTTCGCCCAACTTAGAAAAAAAGTTTCGTTTGAAAATGTTTGAAAATGTTTGAAACTCTTTTTTGTTTTATACAATTTATGCAGCAGGGGTTAGTCATGTTGTTGATGTATTTCAGTTTGGGATATTCCATTGTAGTCCACTGTTGGACTGAGTGTACTAAATCTAAAATTAAAACAAATATATTTAAATTTAGCCATGTATTTTATCACATGTCAGATTTTTGGTTTTCTGTCAAGCTTGAATAAAGATTTGGATAATTTTGTGCAACCTTATTATGGACTGACACGATATTCAAACAAAATGAAATGAAGAATATGCTGTGGGATTTGTTCTTTTGGTTTCTTTAACATTTACCCAGATTTGTTCTGGGGTCTAACTGGCCTCATCTCCAATTGGTACTGGGAAGTCTTTCCTGGAATGTGGCTGGAGAATAATGTTGTCCACTTACCTTTGTCTAATTTCAGAGTTAAGAAGTTTTACCTGCTTGCCCCCTGTGGAGCTTTATAAAATTTACCAACCCATTGAGTCAGTTTGCAAGACATTGCTGCTACTTGATGTTTACTCATTTTGAGTGTTAAGATCATTCATTGCTATTCATAAAATAATCTGGATTGTCTTAGTAAACAACATTTTTATTCCATATATTTGAGATTTGAATTTCAATAGCTTATGTAAAAAAATGACAGTGGAACCACAGTTCCGGAGAATCTGACGTAAATACGTCTTTGTATTTAAATTATAATTAGGCAATAAATACAATCCATCTTGTTATCTCTTCATAGTATGACAGAACACACAAACACAGCAGTAGGGTGAAGTGTGATGCGTCTTTATTTGTATAAATAAATGTTTGTAGAACCTAAACCATTTGTGATATGTAAAATCTGAAAACAGCTATGGTAAGCTCAAGAGATAATACATATTTCGTATGCAATATGTCCAGATCCATCTTTTATGGTTTTCGAGAGGCTGGCGCTTAACGTGATGAACAATAATAATAAATAGGAATCCCTTACCTCAAACTTTGTTCAATTGTAAGAGACCACGATGTCCACCCGCAATGACCAATTTAATCAAAACTAAAATGGAGAGTGTGGAGGGCAGTATCACAGATTTCTTAATAATTCTTATATAAGATAAGTAATTGTGATATTCTAAAACGTTTTTAACAGCACAATATTATCTACTCTACGACACACTTTTTCTACAAGCGATTCACAGCTCAGCTGTTTCCACAGTAACAAAAGTGGATTGTTGATGGCAGTAATGAAACAACAATGCCAAATAAAGAGATGACATAACAATTAGTTTCTTAGGTAAAGGAGTTTTGCCGAATGACCCTTCCGTATAGACGTATTTATGTCAAAAACTATCTGAAATGTTATAATAATACCTTATTGAGTTCATTTAGGCATTATACTGTTTTGTCATTTTATAAAGAAGGTTGTGATTATGGCAGCACATGTGTGTGCATGTTCACATTTAAAGAGTAAATGTAAGATACTATATTCTGGGTTGTAATGTCCTGTAATATGGTAAAAATTTACCAGTGTTTCAGAAGTCATTGCAATTTCCATCATGGGGGTAAACAATGAAGGCAGCTTGGACCTATGAAACATTAGTAAAACTTCTACCAGACTACATGGCACTACAACCCAGAAGACAGCCATCTTTTTACTTACCACCATGAAAACCTCAAATCCTAAAGTTGTTAAATCTAGTTCATTTATGAAGAATGTAACAAGAATATTAATATTGAAAGTTTTTTCCCTGTAGGTTGATGACACCTTGGCATCACAGACCACTTCACTTGCTGGTGATACTTGTACAAGTTTCCATATGAAGTCTGACAGTGATCACTCATAGAAGATTGTTTATCTGGTGAATATAAGGATGAAAGAGGATTCTTCAAGAAGGCTTTTGATAATGTTCAATGTTAAAATTCTTCTTGTTCAGAAAATTCATAAATAAAACGTAGTGGTGTTGACTTGGAAAGTTGCTAACCATATGAACTGTAAAGATAAATTCTTTGTTTCATGGGTGTAGTGTTCACAGATACTCCAATGAAACTTGTCATGTTTTTGTTCTTCTAGGAATGTTGTTGATTCTGAAAGTTCTGTAGAGTATTCAGATACAACTATTTCAAAGTCTGGAAAAGTGATTTAATTGAAAGTAGAAATGAAAAGACTACCTATGAGAGAGGAGCACTATAGTAAAAGTTTGAGAAATGCTGAAGTTTTCAACAAACAAGTAAAAAGGAACAAAGGTGCAAAGACAAGAAAACCTATGTTAGATGCTGAAGACATCTGTACTCCAAAGAGAAGTAAGACAGTGAATTTGACCTCCGCCAGATTTGTGTTCACAGAAGACTGTGCTTCCACGAAACCGAACAGACTCAGTAATTGTAAATGGAGGAAATCAGCTAATGTAATCAACACCAAAAATCAGTTTGGTCTTCTACGAGATTGTCAAGTGAAATTAGAAAGACTATCATCAGAAGTTTTGAGCAGAGCTTTGTCTGGAGAAAAGGTACTGAAAAATGCAAAAATGAGACCAGTGACAAGGATGCATTACAGGTATAATTGTGACAGTTCATCTTTTTTCCAGAAATCTGTAGGCAAAGATTGTGGCACTAAACAGGAGATCCAAGGAAGTTTGAGATTAAGTGAAGAAGGTGGAGACTGTAATGCGCAAAATTGTGATAATGCTTGCAAAAGTGATAAGATCGACTCATGGGGAAATGTGAGATGCCCCTTGGAAGAATCTTGTGATTTTAGCGAATCTGAGGAAGATTGGTGTGGCTGGTGGGTACGTGTTGATTCTCTTCATGATTTCTACAACGCTGACCTTTACACTATATCAGATGGAGTGACAGAATCTCGCATCATCATTTGGGATAATGCCTTTAAAGCAGAAGTGACTTCTAACAACAATTCAGTTCAAATACCTAAGCAGATAGGATGTGTGAATAAAGAAATACAAGAGGATACTGAAGAAGAGTGGGCAGGTTGGAATGTGCTGTATGTAAAGAGAAACATATCCAACATGAGTTCTGTCAATTTTTCAGAAGAGGAAACAGATGTACAGTGAATGGTTCATTTTCCAAAAATCATACATTCAAATCTCGTTAGGATAACAGTTTTTCTACAGGTCAGTTTATTTATCCCAGGATCTTGTGTGAAGTTTTTCATAATATTTTTGTTCAGTCCTTTGATTATTAACATTTGTTTCAATGCTGGGGGGGGGGGGGTGAGATTTTCTCACACACTTACATTTTAGTTGAACTTTGTTAATTTTGGTCCCAGCATATCAGCCATTTAAGCACAATCACTATCTTTGATATACAGTTTTAAATTGATAATAATTTCACATTGCTGGATTTCCTTTGCATTGTTATAGTTGGCTTTCTTGTTTCATAACTGGAAGATCAAAGTGTGTATAATTAGATTGATTTCACCAAATACCTGTGTTTAGTGTCAAAGAACCAAAGAAATGTAAATGGATATCCATGCTTATCAGAAGGTTAATGGTGGATAGCTAGATATTTTTGAAGATTTTCGTCTTCTGGGTTGTTGCGCTATGTAGTCTGGTCGATGTTAACCAACGTTTCAGAGGTCATACTGCCTCCGTCATCAGGGCAGTATGACCTCTGAAACGTTGGTTAACATCGACCAGACTACACAGCACAACAACCCAGAAGACGGAAATCTTCATACTCAACGCTGTGAAAACCTCAGATCTTACATAGATATTCTTTTCTTCATACTTGAACTGAAAGTTTTGTCTCAGGGCTTGGTTGCTGTTAGTCTGTTCTGTTGTGCAGTACTGTAGAATTTGAAAACATCCAGAAAGTCTTCTGTGTCCTTGTGGTCTGTGATCATATATTAACAAAAACTGGACAGAGAATTTAGTACAAAAAGAATTGCTTTTTATGAATTCAAGCAAGTGATAGAATTCATACCAGAATTATTTTTAAATAAATTCTGATTTTGTTGTTGGAAATCTTATATATTCCATGCTTTAAACATGTTTTAAATGTGTATCAGATTGTAAATCATAAATTACTCCAGTGCCTAAGTATTGCAGCATGAGAGTAATGAGGTGATGCTTCATACATTATCAAACTGGACTTTATACCATGGCTGCTTTATCCCCTACATGGGTGAACCAAAAAGCTATTCTGAATGTGATTGGAGAAACTTTCATCTTTGAATTGAATGATAATTTGTAGCCATTCTCATGTCTGATGAAGCTAATATAATTTCTCTTTGCATATAATTAGCTTATTGGCCAGATTCTGTCAAAAAATTAAATCCGTGGCGTAACAGCTCCAGAGAGCTAAAGCCGACTAACTTGACTGCTGGCCTCACGTCCACATGCCTAAGCAGAGGTGAACGATCATCCAACCAGATATAGGGTGACATGTGGTCAGCACGACGAACCCCCAGCCATTGCTAGCTTTCCTGACTGGATTACGCTACTCATTGTAGCTCCCCAATTTCCTCACGATGCTGGGTTGGCACCGGTCCCATACACTGGTCGAAAGCTCATGAGAAAATTTCTTCTCCCCCGAGACCCGAACCAGCGCGCATTCCGTATCGCCTGTCCGATGCATGATGCCTCAGACCGCGCGGCTACGGCCCGGGACACCAGATTCTGTCAGACCAGTTAATCATGTCTTACTTCTTTTCATTTTTCCTTTCTGTTCTTTTCATCCCTGCTCTTTTCTTCCTTTCTATACTTTAAATGTGTTTTATATATACCTCATTTTAATATGCTAAGTGTGATAAGGGATAGTCACTTTCACTGACGTTTTCTTGTTTAAATGCAGCAGTGAGTTAAATTGTAATTTATACTTATGAATGGGGAAATAAAATTGCCATCATAGTTTTAAAGGAGCACTTATTTGTCATATAGAATAGTTATGAGTTCTTGTGCATTAGTTTTCCATTACCACTTTGACTTAATTTGACTGCCTAAGGCCATCTGTCTTTGGGTGATGCCGTTTGAAAGTCACCAGATGAATGTCAAATGGTTTACTTTTTGAACAACATATGTCATATGCCTAGATTGAATGTTTATTATGATGTTGGGATATTTGAAACTTTCAGTTAATGTATTTTAGGTGCATTCAGTGGACAAAGTAAAATATGCCATTGAATTCCACCATATAGCTTAGTTATGACCTGGTTGTTCCACCCCAGTTCATTCTTCCACATGTTGTTATAGACCTTAAATCAGCCATACTTATTGCTCCTAATTTACTTCTTTCGCCATTTATCACTAGCTTTTTTCTGCTGGGCTCATACAAAACAATTTTGTCTGTTTTGTATGGGTGTGAAACTTGGTCTCTCACTCTGAGAGAGGAACACAGATTGAAGGTATTTGAGAATAAGGTGTTTGGGAGGATATTTGGAACTAGGAGAGAAAATGATGGGGTGTGGAGAAAACTGAATAATGATGAGCTTAAAAATTTGTACTCCCCCAGTATTGCCAGGGTGATTAAGTCAAGAAGAATGAGATGGGTGGGGCATGTGGAGTGCATAGATGGGGCAAGAGGTGTGCACTTGGTATTGGTTGGGAACCTGAGGGGAAGAGACCGCTGTGGAGACCTAGACATAGATGGGAGGATAATCTCAAGCAGGATGTATGGGAGATAGCAGTTGAAGGAGACTGGATTTTGTTAACCCAGGACAGGGTCTGTTGGAGGGCCTTGGTTAATTTAGTAATGAACCTTTGGGTTCCATAAACCATGTAGTTAGTTAGCTGTGCACATACCTGGCCACAGATTGTCAATATTGACATGTTTTGCATAATTTTCTTGTGTCCCACAGGGAAGTTCCTGCTATATTGCTTTAATGTTGGCTACAGTTGTTTTCTCCAACATCCCTTATGATTTATCCTTCAGAATTATGTCATATCTCATATGATAATATGTAAACTTAGTAGTTGATAAAGGGTCATAAAGAAACTGAAGAACTGACAGTCCAGTATGATCTGAAGCTTTCATGGTGATTAAGTAAAATAAATTCTTCTTGGGCTACCAGCTGTGTAAGGTTGTTTAATGAAGCAATTTATTATACAACAGTCCAGTGCCTTTCATTTAACATTATTACTTTTTGTAGCAATATTAAGGCAAGAATTAATTAGTTAGTAAGTAATAGTCTAATGGGAAGTGTTCATATAAATGTGAATGTTAGAATTTGTATAAAAATTGTAAGGAACTAATATACTGAATTCTCTTGTGCTCATTATATCTCTGCAAGTAGTCTACTTCTTGTAATTTTTCTCAGATTGTGACGAAGAAGTTGAGTGTCAGTTTTACTACTAAGTAAGGAATTTATATACTGATTAGTTGTGGAGAATGTTGGCACAGCTTTTGTTCCTATTTATATTATTTTTTTAAAAAAAATTATTTTTAGCTTAGTGTGCATTAATTAAGAACACACAAAATTCAGGAAATGCTTGCCATCATTCACTTCCAAATATTTGTCCTACCATTTCCTATCCAAAAATGAAAATAGTGAAGTATATACAACTGTAATTTTACTTTATGCTTTGTATAGGTGTCACTTAATCTCATGTTAAGAGAAAAGCATAGACAGAATGGCTGAGAATAGGATGCTGAGGAGAGTAAGTAATAAGTATGGTGTGTGTGTAGAAAACATTAATTGATTTTTTGAAGTTATTTAATATTTATTAGTATAATTATGCAATTTTTCATGTCAAAATTGTAGTTCATTAGTGTTCCATTTTTCAATGTAATAATATGTGTGTCCAAAGTTTGCATAAACATAGATTTGTCTCACATCAGAATCTTTTCTCATTCATTTTCTGTAGCTATTCAATGGTATATTGTGTTCTACGGAAGATTATTACAAATAATGATCAGCTAATGTACAGGGTTATACTGTGCTAGTGGTTTTGGTATTGTTAAGTGTTAAAGGAATAATGTTTCTGTTACAGTGTAGAACATTAGTTTCATTTGAGTATGGAATTTTAAAGTGATAAATGTGGGAAAGGTAAATCATGGGTGTAAACATATTAGAAATTAACTTCTTCCCTAACTTGACAATATATATTCTTTTTATCATGATGAAGAACAAAAATTATACATAATGAAAAACTAGCAACATTGCCACAAAATGTAAATAAGGCACGGCTTTGTTTCGGCCTTCTGTTTCAACTGTTGTGTATGATTGTGGAACTGTTTTAAGAATGTCTGTTAAAATAGTGTTTTGTTTGAGCTATTATTGTGTTACTTATTTCAATTATCAAGTTGTGCTACTGTTCATACTGTATTTGTTTTCAGTTCATTAGCTGTTTGCTCATGACACAGTGATCAATAAAATTTTGATTTCTTTTTATGCAGTATTTGTAGGTCACATTGTGATTTGTGCGTTGTAGAATATGTTTTGTAAGTTTTTGCGTTACTTTTAAGTTTAGTCAGACCCTTATCCTTTGTCAGAGGATTTTCCAGCATCATATTAGATAATTAGTACAGCTGCTGTAGCTACATATCAGCTTTGAACTGGCATTCAAACAGTGTTTCTAAAGCTTCTCATATGTGGAATGATAAAGCTTGAAATGTCATGGAACAATAAAAATGTACTCCAGTTAAATAATTTCCATTTTCTTTGTTATCTCCCATGCAATCCAGTTTATAGTTCTTCTACTGATGTGTTGTTGATTAGTTTTACTACATGATTTTACACTACTATTTCATTGTGCTTCACAGTAGACATCAGTAGGGCATGTGACATGACTTGGTAGGGGTACACCATGAAACAAAAACAAAGGAGATGGTGTCTTCTGGGTTGTGCCATGCAGTCTGGTAGAAGTTTACCGACGTTTCAGAGGTCCTTGCTGCCTCGATTATCAGGCCGATGAGTGCATAGGATTATTTTCATGAAATACATCAAAGTAATGAAATGATATTGAGCATTTATTTTCCCTCCTCACCAAAGCGATGTTTTAAATCAAACCAAAGTAAATTGCTGAAGGATAGAAGTGACAAAAGTAATAGCTGCATATTGAATTTCTTTTTCGAAAGCACTCCAAACAGTTGATCTAAGGAAAAAGGTGTCTTTCTTCCATAATTTCTACCTCGCATCCATGGAATATCCCTTATAATTTAATACAAATTTAATAGATCCTCAGGATGTCTTGAATTTGCATATGTGAATAGCCACTCATAATTTTTATTTGTATTATACTATCATAATGCTAGGTTCTGATTTCCGTACCGACATTAACTGCATATTTAACTTGCAGCAATATGCCTCGGGTAGAGTCTTGTTAATTTTTTTAAATTCACTTGATACATTAATTTTTAAAAGAAACGGAAAGGAAGACAGTGGCCAATCCCGGTATGCTCCGATACAGTGCCAGTCATTCGAGTCCTAACCTGTTCATAAATAGGATTTAGAAAGACTTCGACGATGGAATAAAATCCCAGTTTGATACTAATATGCACAGATTGAAGTTAATTGTTATTGACGATGTAAACTGAAATGTTCTCCACAAACCTGAATTTTAGTAACATGGTTGTTTCCAAGATCTTCACAGTATAATTTTTTATTTCATGTCCGTATTTTAAGTTGATTTAAATTTGGCAACATTGTTTACGTTTGGCCGCTTTGACCCTATTTCCGGGAATTCTTTTGGGGGTGACATCAATTTGTGGAATAGCAATAACAAGGCGTTAACAGGGAGGATGTAATCTAAATTGAAGAGCTTTGATCATATGAACCAATCAGACACAACAATCTGACGTCATTCATGTCTGGGGATGAGTAGTTTTGAAAACAAGTCGTGTGGTGTTGTGATCCGGTGTGATATTTTAATAGAATTTGCAGAAGATGGACTCATTGAGAGAACAAGTGATGATAAATCAATTCGTATTAGCTGCAGGTTGTGCAAGAGAGCAGGCGAAACAATTGCTACAAGCCGCACACTGGCAGTTCGAGGTGAGATATTTGTAAACAAATGTGATTTCGTAGACGAAAATGGCTGCTGATGTGTAAGCCTAATCACTAGTTAAGGTTGATGGCTTGGCGTGGTCAAGGGCTTGAAGGTCAGTCTTTGAATAAAGCGCTCTGAAACAGTTTACTGCCCTCTTGTGGCATTTATATTTTATGTAATGATGATTCTTATTTTAAACATAGTAATTGGCATGTGCATGTATGCCCTACTTCCACAGTAAATAAACGTTTCAAATGGATACAATCCAGCAGATTAAATTTGTTGTATTGTGATATATAAACATTACTTAGGAAACAGCTCTTATCAATGGGGCAAAAAAAGTCAGTACTGGTCTCATAACTAATTCTACAGAAAGTCAGTGTTTGCTCCATACATATGAATGCTGTCTTCTGGGTTGTGCCATGTAGTCTGGTAGAAGTTTACTGGCGTTTCAGAGTTCCTTGCAGTGACTTATCACCCTGATGATGGAAGCAGCAAGGACCTCTGAAACGCTGGTGAACTTGTACCAAACTACATGGTGCAACAACCCATAAGACAGCCATCTTCAGACTCACTGCTGTGATAACCTCAAATCATACTTTGATTATTTTTTAATCTTTCAGTAATACATTCATGATTTTTTACAGTGTCATTCCTTCATTTATCTTCTCTTAGATAAAACCGCATATTAAAAGGTAAAATGTATTTCAATTTAAAAAAATCCAGTTTACTTTTTATGGTTGGATTAAAATATTACATGTCATTGACATGCATCATGATTACAGAGACATTGTGAACATTGTACAAAGGTGATGCTCAGTTTTGTATGTGTTGTACAGATTTCAGATGCCTGTGCCATGTAATAAATAAATTTGTCTTCATAATCTGGTCAAGGTCATTTTCTAGACACTTTAGATATGTGGCTTTTGCGGTTGTGTTATGTGCTTAGTGTGTATGTGAGGAAGAGAGAGCTAGCTGGAGAGGGGTTTTGGTAGGGGACACATAATGCCATCTCTTAGCATTGAAACTAGTTTATGATCTTCATTACAGTAATATTGTAAGAAGTTCCTGCCATCTTGACATCTGAAATAGGAGTTACAGGTCATGTGATTTGGCTTGGAAACGAGGCCTGTAAGTCATGTTGTTACCAACATTTTATATGAAGAATGCTTGCATAATCCTGAGTTCTGTGTAGCGAGCAAAGAAAATCCGAACTTTGCTGCAAAGTTATGAATCTAACCACGATTTTTAGTACTTTTCCTCTACTTGTACAGACGATTGCAGCAATAAAAGTCGTTCTAATTTAGCCAAGTAAAGCATGGTGTTGAGTGGTGCATACTTTGTCAGTTTGTGAAGTCCTGTTAATGGCGTATTTGAACCCAGGGTTATAGTCCCGAAAATAACAAAGCACAACAGTTTTGTTGTGTGCCTGACTTTTACCCAACTTATTTTTTATAACTTTATAGAGGATCCTACTCAGTTTTTCATACTTTAGAGTGGGAGGGTTGCCCCATCCTACCACACCCTTCACTGTGGACCGCAGTGGTTCTACTGCAGTCCCGGTTGAACCGTTGTATTGTGACGACTTCTAGCTCAGTGATTTTTTTTAGCGAAAACATTCAAATCATACACATATTATCATAACACAGTAGGGCGTAATTTCTCAGTAAGTTGAGTTAACCTCTCAGCGTTGACTTATACGACCAAAGACCACGTTAAATTGTAGTTTTTGTCATTCGGATAAAAGTTAAAAAACTATATTGTGTGAGTTTGCTGGAACACCACTTCCCTTATATGCGAATGCAATGCCACCCGAGAGTTAAAGACCGTAGAAGCTACGGCGAAGCTTATAAGCGGGCGATTAGCATTCCAGTTTTGTGTTGAGGAGGCCTCGATTTCGTTTATTGGTTCAGAGGCAGGTTGTCTCATTGACGTTTCTCGTTGTTTCCCACATTCCATTCAATTCTGAAATAGTATATGAAAATTGGTCACGACCTCTTCTTTACACGTCATTCTGAAATGAGCTTCCAACCGAAGGTATGTAATGTATGCATTTGAGAAAGCGTCGTGAACACGAAGTGCAACATGGCTGTGAAGAGAATTCTAATGCAAGCAAACGTGAATGTGGAGCCGCTGTTGGATAACAGGTGCAGAGGTGTTTGTGTAAACAACATCACGTAGAAGCGAGCATGCCCTTATCAATACCTGCCGACAGCTGCAGTCAGGATCATTTCCAACCCGGATTTGTTGTTATTTTATGACCTAATTTAGGCTATTGAATGTATATATGGAAAGGAACACGGTCTGTAACTCAGAGAACAATGTACTGAGGAGTTATTTGGACCTGGAGAGATTAAAGTGAAGGAGAAGGTTACATAATCAACAGCTTTTACAGTTTTATGCAGGCGATTAAGCCAGGGCGATAAAACAAATACATGGTAATTTTTGTTGGAAGCGGTCGCTTCCGAGACGAAGGCGCAGATGGGACGATACTACTGAAATCGAGTATCCGTAAATTGGTTTTATAGGGGTGAACTTGGATTTAAAAACTACAGGGGTGTACCCACTGGAAGGCATTGACAAACACATGAATTTATTTGATAAGCTGAACAACTATACAGCTGCGCGAGGAAGACTACTGCAAGGAGTATGGTTATGGGTAATGACTTCAGAAATTCAAAGAGAAGCGCAAAGTCGAATCTGAATTGTTCTGCTTTTCATGCCTGTGTTTGCATGCCTGCTTTCCACCAAGGAAACAAGTTCGTATAAACTGCCGTCCACATGTGTTCGGTATTTGCACTCAGTGGATGGATGCATAACGGGAATATGATATTTGAGTGCATTGTTTTATTTTCCTCGCCACCAAATGGATTTAGATTGAATTCTGTGTGAGCGATTTTAATTTTTGTCTGTATAAGAGCATCAAACCCCGTAAATATCTCATTTGGGAAGTGTATTTAATTGTACAGCTGGGATCTTAACCTTGGTAGGAAGCTCCATTGCAAGATTGCGAAACGTATGTTGCCAGCTTCTGCGATGGCTTGGCGATAAGAATTCTGTTCTTCCTTTCACCGAAATGCAATATGATTATGTTTTAAATGTTCTTATACTGTGGGAACATTCCTGTAACTCCTGCTGGGTTGACTAAAGTAACCTGTGTTTCTGCCGTGTAAAATACATGTCTGTATGGTCCTCCGGTTATTCTGATTATTATGTTTAACATTTAACGTTCAAGTAAAGTATGTATAGAAATTGGTCATTGTATTGTATATAATTAATAGTTTCTGGCTAGAATCAGCAGATGGAAAGTATGCATCGTGTTACACCTGCGATATTTTGCTTGGATGTTGGGTTTCATCAGTATTTTCCGTGGCCAAATACAGTAATGCACGGGATTGTTTGGTTTAACTTTGTTCGATTCCGCTTCTTCGACACGTGTAATAGTGACTCTTACATACCCACACTGCAGTTTAGTTGTAGTCAGTAGTTTGCCGACAACGATAATTGTTGAGGGTTTCTCTTTTGTAGGATACACGTGTATGACTGATGAACTGAACCGACATTTGTTAACGCCTGCCTGTTATATTAATGAGACGTTTAAACGTGTTTTGCTGCTCTGTATACCCGACGAAACAAAAGAGAAATGCAGTGTGATTAGTTTCCCAGTTTTTTTTATAAACTTTAAGAAAGACTAACAGGAGCCTTGCGTTTTGCAAAATAACAAAGTACGTATTTGGGAAGAGTGGTGATGGGCTCTACAACCAAAAACATAGCCATCTTATGCCCAAACTTATGGCGATATACCTCTGGTACACTGAAATAAGCTCTGGACGCTACAAGCTCTACCACTGCTCACTTAGCGTTTCCAATTCAGATGATAAGGTTATAACAGTACTGCATTTTCCTGCTCGATCTCGGGATTGTTACACGCAGACAGGGATTATAAAATCGCGACGAATGAGAGGTGGGGGATGATCTTGACTTATTTCGAGGTACCACCTGACGTTCTAGCAACATAACAGGCCCGAGACATTTTGTTTCCATGGGCAGTTATTCTATTCGGGAATTGGTTGACAGAGTCTTGGTTTGTGTAACGATGCTTTTTTTTCTGCATGGTTGATGTATCAACGCTTGGTAGGGTTGTATATGAATTAGAGACGGTTTGCGAAGAGTCATGGTCGTTTAAGCATTTTTCTGCAAGGACGGCGAAAAATAACGAAGACAGAATATCTGGTCCCCAGGCCGAGAAAGTTGCCCGTTCGAAACTTGGGCCGGTTACCTGCCATTCTGTCAGGTACTTCCAGTCTCTCCATGTGAATACCAGGGTAATATTTTTCTTGTAGGCCTGTAGCACGACCATTTCCTTCCAAATCGTGACCTACATACCGTTCATATGTCATTCTGTATTTATTGGTTTTAAATAATCGAAGACTCAGTCGTTCATTACGAATGCGTGACGATTTACGTACATTTCCCTATACGTTTGTCATAACGTTGACGGCAGACCTTATACTTACATTGCAGATAGGAATATTTCGGAGAGCATGCACATCGGTGGAAAGGCACTCTAGAACTGAAGGTTGCATATGTCAGTTTTTATTAAGCCTTTCAACAAAATTGGGAAGTTGTGTACGACTTTTAGATTTAAAATTTTAGTTCTGTATTAATTTATTTCAGAAACAAATCTGTTTCTTCCTTGTTTCCTTACAAAAATGTTTCAAATAGTTTGATTCTATTAATTTTCGCACGACGAACGTTTTCACAGAAACTTCACATTATGAAACATGCCGAACGTGTCAGGATTTCATTTTCATAATTTATATTAATGTAATTTAGATGAAACTATTGTTTGTTGGACTTGTGAGTTTGATTCAACAGTTTGACGGTGTTCTTGCGTCTTATCTTTATTATGTGATGATATTTCTGCTTTTCGGAGCATGTGAAAGTCACATGGGGCCAAATCAAACGAGTAGTATGGGCTCTCCGGTTCTGTGTTCATATTAGCTTTGCGAAAACGCACGTGAACCCTAACGAAATGTTGTTTCTGTTACAGACTGCCCTAAGTATATTTTTTCAAGAAGCCGCCATTTCCAGTTCCCCTCAAGGTCCAGGAACTCATTTTGGTCAGGTAAGTTAAATTGTACGTGCTCCCATTGATTTGTATTATATGAGTTAATTTGTTTTGCCACTGATGATGACTTCTTGAGGTCGAAACGAGTTTGGCATTAATTGTTCTTCAAAGTGTAAACATTTTTGTTTGTATGCATGATTTATATTCGAATACACTACACGGTATGTAAGGTTTTAAGATGTAATTGAAGATAAAATGTATAATTATCCTACATATTTATATTTCTTTGAATATTGTATTATTGTGTAGTATATTATATTTTACTGCAACAGTGCCTGTTTTAAACAGAACCGTTTCTTACCTTGTGAATTCCAAGTCCTCCAGGCCGTATTTGGACTAAACTTCGAGCAGGCACAAACACACTTGTTGTTACTGTGTAAAGTAATATTCAGACTTTCTTCTTTGGAAGAAATAATGCAATCTCGAAAAGCCTTCACGTACATAGGATTTGTGATTGGATGTCTTAGCCATGGTAATCTGACAACGTTGGTTTCATGGAATTAAGATATTTTCTTGCAATAAATAATAAAATTTAGAATTTAGAAAAATATTAAATTGCACTCACAGTGGGGTAAAACAGACGACATTGAAGTGCTGCTGTCACCATAAGAGGAGAAAGACATTTATTCGGTGGTGCTACGTTTATGAGACTACAAATACGGGTTCCCTTATATGGGAGTTTCGTTGAAAAACAATTTATAGCGACTCTATTTACAAATGTAAATGTGTCTGTTTCGTTGAAGTTTGGTATGAAATTCTGCAGTGTAGCATGCCGGATGTTGCTTCTGTCTCTTGATTTGAATTCGTTGTCACTTTTATGTGCAGAAATCTCATTGAACAAAGAGGAATTAGTTCCGCAAGGTCGCCTATAAAAGGTGTGATGAAACTGCCTTCGTCGAGTAGACAGAGTGTCGATTCTCGTACCTTCTGTTTCAGTTTTTATATCGGAAGAGTAGGTTGCCGGATAGAGTCCAGTGGCGAGCTTTTGTGAGAAAGTGGGCTATTCTTTGACAAACCGAGTATACAATCGACTTTTCAAAGAATTTCCTGCGCCACAGAGTGAGTGAGTGAGTGAAGAGTAGGTTGCCGTGTCGTGATTACCCAGCAGAATGACATTTTATTCGGGAAATTCTTTTCGTACGCATTTCTCCTTCATAACCATGAGTGACATTTAGTTCATGATTTCTAGTCTGGAATCAAAGAGATATTGATTTGTAATTCAGCTTCCCACTCTTAGGCACTGTTTGTTACATTTACGTTCCGTTTCCCATGGATGATAAAAATAATACATTCGGTGGGCATTATGTGTCTTCATAATATGCAGGGTGAATGTTCGATGCATTCGAAATTTTTTTATACATTCCCGCAGAACGTGTTAAAGTCTTTTGTGTTTGTTTTCCTTTAAGTACTGGGTATGGAACTAACTATAGCGCTACCTCTGTGCATGCTTTGCAACAACTAACAAGAGCCAGCTTGTTTTATTGTATACAGCCTTTGTTAAAAGATAGTAATGGCGTACAGACGCGTTCGGAAATTATGTAAGTCATGGGATAAAGAATAAAGTATGTAACGGATGTTGTGCGGTGCTGCATAACGAATTATCGAAGGTATTAAACATTTTGCTTGTATAACAAGAGTGGGAAGGTAAATTTTTATTTCCAATTGTGTTCGTTGCGGTTTTATGTATCAACATAATAGGGACAGTAAATGTATAGTTGACGAGTAGAGGTACTGAGCCATAGACTAGGCTATGTTGTTGATTAAGCATATCAACGGTAAGGACATGCTGCAATTGTTTATTTGAAGACGGCTGTAGCACCGGGTAGTCTTGTAGAAGTGTACCAACGTTTCAACAGTCCTTGCTCCCTCCATCATCAGGATCATCTTCGTCCTAGCCGCCGTGAGAACCTCAGATACTATTTATTTGTGTTCATTAAATGTACACCATATCGAAAACCGGTTAAGATGGAACTTTGATGATGAACACAACGTCTGAGAAACGAGACCTATAATATTTGTGCGACAGGTGGGAGATTTGTTAGGGCGCCGATGTGATTCTGTGTTACGAGCGTTACACAGTAATATCTCTTGGTGCAGTTTCATTTGTAGTAGTTTTGTGCTTTGTTTTAAAATGGGAGATAATTTTTAGAACAGCGGCGTTAATATTTAGCAAAATTAGCCAAAATTCCACGAGACATTTGTGGAGATAAAAGAAGATGTACAGCTGAGGATTTTTTTGAGTTCGGATTTCAAGAGAGTGAGATACCTGGCCGTGTTAAATCTTAAAGTGTTGATTCGAGTGGTAAGAGAGGTATATCGATTGACTATTCGGAAGTTAGCAGATGGGACACTAGCTGGTTTTGTCCAGAATGCTTACAGAGTTGGTGTTGTAAAACTTCAGCAACTGTTCAACACTGAAAAAGAAAGACATTTTTGTTCAGAGCTTAGAAACTTTTGGAGATAAACCCCAGCATTTGTAACAGATTGTAACAGGTTTTGGGGTCGCGGTCATTCCGTTTTTCCCGTGAACAAAATGTTGTTCTCCCTTCAGCTGAATTTATCTTTTCCAGCCATGGCTTTATGATTTTTTCTTTTAGTTCCTTTTCCTCTGTGCTCATAATGATGTACGAAACTTGACGGCAGAGTCGCTGATTGGGTGTGGTTTTGCTTATCTTTGTGTTCATTGATATGTTGGCGTTAGGCGCAGGGAGTATTGCGAGGTCGGGGTATTGACCTACGTCAGTGCGGGGAGTGTTGACTGCCCACCTGTCTGCCTACACCTCACTTCCCATTTATTCCTTCACCACTGTAAATATTTGTTTCCCGTCATCAGGCTCTTTCTTATCATGCCATTTTTCCTTTTTATATATTCCTTCGTCTTTCGATTATTTTGCATTCTTTTTCCATCACGCTTGCTTCGTTAAACTCTTTCAATAACACATTGCCACATGTTTTCATGAAAGTTACTGTGTTTTATTTTCCTATACATAGGTCTTCATATAACTTGTGAAATTGGACTTTCAAATGGAGGGAACCAAAATTTATTTCTATGCTTTGACCTTGCTCTTAGCACTACTGCCAGCTTTATTTTTCATATGAAAAAAAAATATTATGACCATGAATCTGGCCTCCCCGTTTCAGCCATTTGGCGGATTGAAACTGTGTATGAACATATTGTTACCATCATGGGAACCCCTAACATGAGACGCTATGTAACGTGCAGTTGAGACATCGTAGTAAAATAGTATGGTAAAATGAAGGAAAAACAAGAACTTTGGTCCAGTCAGAACGGTTGTGTCCACTTTTCGGGCAGACAACACATTTCCCCACTTTTTCTGATATACTCCTTCCTCGTTGCAATTGAAAGACCGGGAATTCAATTCGGGCTGTGCCCAGCTGCATCAGAAATACAGTAGTGGCCACATATATTGCACCATTCAACGTACGTTTCGAAAACGTGTTGCTGAAAGTATAATAATGTCTGTTTTTTCTTCCTTACACTTTTGCTTCCGAGGTGTTTGCTGCACATGCTGAGAGCCACGGTGCCTCGTCACATGTTATGCAGCTTTTGTAGACAAAATTAAGCAGTTACAAGAATGTGCAATATGACGAACAAATTTGCCTCACATGATGCTCTACACTAGACGGGTGCGATATCAATCAGATTGTATGTTACAACAAATGTCCATGCCCGAACATATGAAATATGTTGATATGGGAGGGTGGTGCAATGTGTAGCCACTACTGTATGAGAATGTTGGGTTGTGGGCAGTGACAGGTGAGGCAAGTTCTGTGTGGGATTCGTAACTCATGACATCAGCGCCTCTCGGAATCATGTTTTTAACATGACGCAGTCGTCGTTTTAGGAAGTTTGTCGGGATTAGCGTTGTATTTTGCAGGGATGACCAGCCGCTATAGTCAAAAACCATTATATTTATCAAGAAGTCAACGAAGTTGTCCTTTCGGTTGTCTACTAGTTTGTTGGAGATAATATTTTTTCAGTAGGGTGGGGAGTTTTCAGTCTCTCAGGGTTACATCCATATCTTTCTGTACCACAAAATTTTGGTCAATGCTTATTCGGTTTTTGGTACCTCTGTCTTTCCATGTGTCCAGACCTAGGATGCTGGTCAGGATAAGCTAATCTGCCAAGTCTGCAATCTCAGCACTGTTGTGGTCCTGTGTGGCAATCCTTTCTAAGCCATTACACAAATTCTTCATCCAAAGAGTGTCATAAAAATATTACAAATACACTGGATTCTGGTTAATTGGGACACATCGGGCTGCCCCGATTATGCGAAATTCCACGTAAAGAGTTAAAAGGGTTTGCTCTTTAAGATTTGTCCCAAATAAACGGCTGCCCCGATTAACCGATGGCCCAGTTAACCGGAATCTACTGTAAATACCAAAGCTATTTAACAATACTAAAGACGAATGTTAACAGTATTCCAGAATGGCAATACCCAGTTTCACTTTGCAATAAAGACGTCTTGCTACTATTACTACTACCGTTAAAAGCAATACGTGTTACGTAGGCGCTGTTGTCCCACTCGGTGCCGTGGCCTTTTGAACGTTTTCCGACGTTTTGTACGATTCCGTGTACGGGCGGTCGGCCCGTCGCGTCACCAGCTCAGGACAACATAACTCAGAAAGACGCGGACACACAGCCATGCCTCTAGTGCAGAGTTTCCCGACGTGTGGGGCGCGAGTGGTTTTCTTGGGGGGGGGGGGGCTGTTGTTTGTATGAAACACTTTTTTTAACGAAACATGGAGAAACATTTTTAACATCCTTCGCTTGATTGAGGAAGTTCAGCAGTGGCAGCCATCAGAACAAAGTATCGTTCTACGATGAACCTTGAAAACGACCTTAGAGCGGTAATTTCAAAACTCCAATCTCGGTATGATAAGTTATGTTCACAGAAGCAACCACAGCCATCCCACTAATCCAGGTATGAAGCGTATATTTCATTACAGTTTTTTTAAAATTAAATGCATTGAATAATATATACTAAATTATAAAAAATGTATACTCATAGCTAAATTTTATGTTAGATCTGTTTGCTTGCATTTGTTCTGGAAGGGGGGCGTGAAATTTATGAAATGTTTTAAGGGGGGCACTAGGTATAAAAGTTTGGGAACCTCTGCTCTAGTGTAATCATTACAAGGCGGAGAGTTTACACCATGTGGGAGGGCAGGGAGCGGGCGCCACGCCACTAGTAGTAGTGTGATAGTAAAACTCGGTAGTAAGTCGCCTTCGTTGGGGGAAACAATCAATATGTGAGACTTGGAGCTTTGAGCGACTGGGGGATATCAAAAGGCCAGGCATGGCTCCGCAAACCGTTACCCTCAGTTCGAGAACCGAGTTTCCTGAATGAGTGTTTATATGCTCCAGGCAAGACAGAATATTGCCTTAAAATACGCTACAAAAAACCTTTCGAGGGAGCCGGGGTAGCTCAGTCGATATAGTGACTGACTATGAACGGACGACCGGGGTTCGATCGCCGACAGGGGCAGGGAATTTCTTTCTCTAACCTTTGCGTCCGGACTTGTTGCTTTGAATCTTCCTCTAGGTCTGTTTTATGTTGGTTGTGCCTTCCACACTTGGATTATCTTTGCATGATTTAAGGTTCTCATGGCCTTGTGTTCTAAGATGGATTGTCTTCTGGGTTGTACCGCCACGTAGTTGACCTGATGGAGGCAGCAAGGACCTCAGGAGTGTTGGTAAACTTATGCCAGATAACACTGCATTACAACTCAGAAGACAGCCATCTTCATTAGATTATGTTTGGTTTTTCACAGAACATTGTGTCCTGTGAATTTTGTACCATTTTTTAGCAGTTTAACATCTAAGATCATTTATTTTCGTTTGGTTTATGATTGTACACATTTTAGGTATGGTCTTCTTCTGTATTGTGCTTCTTCAATTTGTTTCACAGTTTGCTGAAGTATTTAGTTGTTACAGGACTGTATGTTACAATATGGATGTAAGTAAACCATGAACAGACAGTTTTGTTTTGTCTATTAATTTAATATTTGCCTGTGGAACATCTGCTTAATTTATTAGAAGTCTGCCTGTGTCTCATTGTTTTATTGTTTCTTATTGTAGCACCACTGCCACCAGGTAGAAACCCATTTGCAGTTAATAATAAATTATAATATGCCATTCTGTTGCCTGTCATTATTCCAGTTTGGTTTATTATTCTCCTAAACATTTTAAGTTTTCTGGAAAAATGTAACTATTTTTTAATAAACTTCATTGCGAGGCAAACAACAGAAGCCAGCATGTTGAGTCAGTACATGAATCTGGACCCTCAGTCTCGTTTTCCTTTTTGTCTTCTCTGAGGCATCCAGGAATGTAGACCTAATAAAAAATGCATTTTGCCAACAGCATTACAGCCTGTCCAAGAATGATGGATCATTTTAATCTTAAGAGTTAAAAATAAATCTTGAGTTCAGTGACAGTGCCAGCTGGCAGATATGTTAGGAGTGTGAACTGCAAGGCAGTAAGCTATCTTTTGATGATCATATCATCTTTAAGGATAGATTTCTGACTTGCAGATAAATCATCAACATCGTCATCAAAGGGAAGGAACTTGCAGTGAATAATGATTGCATTACTTTTTGATTATGGTATTATCAAAGAGAAAAATAGTTTGCAATTAAGGAGATCATGATTGGTTGGTTAGTAAGACCTTTCATGATGAAGTATCAGTTGTGGAGATTCTTTAGTGCACAGTGAGATGAACAGAAGATTTTAAATGATAGACTGGAAAGTATCAGGATGAAAGTGGTCATATCCTATATCAGAATTATTTATTTATTTAGTGTTCTGTCTGACGACAGGTCCATATGAACAGGATCCTTCCATCCTTTTCTCGGACTGGGACCTGTTCATATACGTTCTTGACAGATGATCCAGAAGTGGTTTGCCATTGCCTTCTTCTGTGTGTGAATGGAGTAATTGTTGGGATGCCACGGAGAAACCGGGGAAGCCCCCGGAGGAAAACTCCGTGTCGCCTAGGCCACAACACAAGTTATAAATTCGGCACCGCCGGGAATCGAACCCAAGACCCCAGGATTAGAAGGCCAGCGTTCTAACCGCTAGACCACCGTGGCTATATATATCAGAATATCTCCTCGTTATTCACAATATGAAGGAGTTAGGACAACCTCTGCAACTGAATCAGCAAAGGCTGGTGTTGTAGCTGAGACTCAAACTGTGCTTCCTGATTGAAAGTTAAATGTGGTAGATAATGATGGGCAAAAAGATCACTAAGCAAATGATAAACATCAAGTACATTTGCATATACAATGTCTCTGACATTCATGTTTGGAATATCAATTTTCTTTGGAACATGTCCTAGTCATTTCCATAATGGACACAAAATGGAGCAGTTGCAATTTAAATTTTGTGAGGAGACTAACAGTATGCATTAGTATGCCCTTCTCTATGCAGTTTGTCCTAATTTTAACAAGCAACATTTGTATGTTTGGGACTGTAGGGAATTATATTTGTACTAGAGAGAGATAGAAATAAAACAGACTTGATGCCAAGGATGATTGTTTTATTGGCACTTCATTGGGTTAGTCTATTCAGAGAGACAAGGGATTATACATATAATTATCTTAGCATAGTAAAAGTCTAAGTTTTAAATATTTTAATGAAATGGCAAGGGTGTTATGGATATGAGTGTATGTTGAACTACATGATGTGACTGGGTTTCTAGACTTTGTTCATCATCTGGCATAGAGAAATTAAAGAAACAATCACATTTTGGAAGGACACTTTAATTTCAAGATAGACCGTACCTATCTACCACTGGTACCCTCTTTGGAAGTAAATGGAAACTAACTATGTAAATTACAAACAAACATAAATAACCAACTACAGCCTTACTGCACTTCCACATATCTTGCTAGCTGTCTTGCTGATGACAGAGAAACAAATTTCCAACTAGTTTGGCTGACTGGATTAGTCGAACATGTCGTGTGTCGATTCCTTGTGCTACTAACCATAATTCATGTCACATCCATATTGCTCCACTTTTGAAAAAATGTCGCATAATATAATATGAAAACATAACAGATGTATTAAAATTATGCTGTGATTGGCTGTAGTTTGAACATTAATTTTAAGTTGAAAGGGTTTTTTATATTTTATCACATTTTGTTATAATGTGATTTTCATGAGACACCTATGACAGCATAAAGTGCCAGACATTTGATATAATTTTACTTTATTGAATAACCTATATTTAATTGACAAAAATGTATCCATATACAAGAATATTTGCTGATGTAATGATATTGTCCAAACTTGAGTAGTAAGATGGCAGCTTGGTAGCTTGAAAATCTTTCTGTGGTTTGTGTGATAGTGGCCTCAGGGTTACAGGGTTTAAGGTTATAAAATGCATAAAGTTGTTTCAAAATTGACTGCAAAAAGTGTATGTTGTTGAATACTTAAACTAACTAACTAGATGGCTTACTTAACCCAAAGGTTCATCACTGAATTAACCAAAGCCCTCCACCGGACCCTGTCCTGGGCCAATACAATCCAGTCTCCTTCCACTCCTATCTCCAATAGATCCCTCCTGACATTATCCTGCCATCTACGTCTAGGTCTCCCCAGCGGTCTCTTCCCTTCAGGCTTCCCAACCAATACCCAGTTCACACCTCTTGCCCCATCCATGCGCGCCACATGCTCCGCCCATCTCATTCTTCTCGATTTAATCACCCTGACAATATTGGGGGAGGAGTACAGATTTTTAAGCTCATCATTGTGCAGTTTTCTCCATGCCCCATCGTCTTCTCTCTTAGGCCCAAATATCCTCCACAACACCCTATTCTCAAATACCTGCAATCTGTTGTTGAATACTTAGCAAGATATTATAAGAAATAGATTTAGCACCTTGTGTGGGCCTTAAATTGAATAAAATATACACATAATGATGATAATCATATAATAAAACTGCCATATTCGTTTTTTCAGTTTCATCAAAATTTGTGAATGATATGAAATGTGTATCTCATTCAGGTATACAACTGTTAGTATGGTGTATACTTAATGATATGCTAGGAAAACTAAGTTATATTTCAATATAGTGCTGTGACTGTCTTGATTAGCTGTGAGCAGTTATATTCACAGTAAATAAACATAAAGACAGAGATATAATGTTACAAAAACTCATTTGGAATCTCTTTGTATTTCTGCTCTTGTTATAATTAATAGAGCACTTGACTTTACAGAAGCATAGCATTTATATTGCGTGTTGGTTTTTGTAATCATGGAAAGTGTAATGGGTATAACATGAACACACAAAACATTTTATTTTATGTTTCCCAGGTATGCACACCATGCAACACACCAGCTACACCGCCTAACTTTCCTGATGCACTGTTAGCTTTTTCAAGGATGTCAACAGGTGGAGACAAACTCAGTTCTTCACCATCAGGTGAGTTCACTGTAATTATGATGCGGCTTTAGCAGGAACTGATTTACTACTTAATGTTATGTATGGCTTTTTAATGAAAAAGAGTCTGTGGGAAGGATTTGTGATGTCTACTTTCATTCACGTGCTTCAGTCTATATAGTGAGTGCAGTAAGAAATATAATTAATATTTAAACTCTTTAATTATCAATTTCTGTGTAACAGATGTTACAGTTAAGTGGTTATCACTCCTGATTCATATTTGGAAGGATCTGGTTAAGTCTTGGCCTGGAGGCCCACTATAATGACATAAATTTTTGTGGTTTTCTTCAGTTACTCTAGGGAAATGCTAGGGTAACATCTGAAATTGGGCTGTGACTGCTTTCTTCCACATCCTTTCCTATTCATTAATCTTTAAAACAGTATAGTGTGACCTCACAGTCCTGATGACTGTTGTTTTCTCTGTTCCATGAGGATTGTTCTCCACGTCTCCCAACCAGAACACCCAGCAGCAGCAGCAGCAGCCACAACCACAGCAGCAGTATCCAGTGGGACTGCAGTGCCAACCTGGCCAGCAAAGTAACGGGCTCAGTGTAGGGGTTGGCCTGGGTGTGGAGTTGCAGAGATAAGCTCGATGATAGTACTCTTATTATAAATTGTAACTAAAGAAAGAAACGAGGGAAATGCTATTACTGAGATGATGATGTTCATCCACTGCAGATGGCAGAGCTGTTACCATTGCTTTTAAGAGCTATGAGCTCATCCCCTCCAGCAGAATATATACTCCATTGCAGTGGGAGTTTAGTACAAGGATGTTATGTAATTTAATGAGGGAATGTCTTTTTTTTTTTTTCCCTTCAGATGATGATTTACATCATAACCCTTTGACAGTTTTCTGTCCCTTCTTCAATTAACAGTTGTTTATGTTGCAATGATGTTGAAAGGTTAGACAATAATAGTTGATGTATTGTTTATGTACACACAGTTCAATGATTCCTTATGCTAAGGATGTGAATCATATTGTGTATCACGTGGTATATGTAGCCATAAGTGTAATGTGTGTGAGTGTATGAGTGATATAATCAAAGTGTATGATTATAATCATGTTTTGTCAACATCATGGCAGTATTTGAACCATGTTCTTGCTACTGCCAACAATATCTTTGTGACTTTCCCTCCCCATAAACATGTTGCTAAGTCATGTTTGTTTGATTTGTACAATGTTCAGTTTTATGTCCTAACAAAAAGAATTATGTAGACTTTAGATTTTTTATTGCTATTACTATATATCTTCTAACATGATGGTAGTCATGTTGTATATTTGTCGGTATTCCTATTTTCAAGAAAGTGTAAATAATACTGGATATTTTTGAAAGTAAAATATGCTTATGACAGTTTTGTTGATTTAATATAAGTTGTGAGAGTGCAAGATTGGAAGGGGATAGACATCTGGTATACTGTATTGTATGTCACATTTCATGCTAGAAATGTTGTAAATATGTATTATAGATTTTTAACCATTTTGATGTGAATCATCTACCTGTGTTTACTTATGTTCCAGTGGTCAAGAAAAGCTAAAACACTGTCATTTATGAGGGTTATCATTATGTTGTGATCATTGTAAGGTCCATGGAGAAATGAAACTTTAGTAGATGAAACTCTTTTAAGTTTCTTTAATTGATTTATTGCTGTAATTTTATCTGTTGTGTTACATGGGTGTGTAACTTGACCTGTCACCTTTACCCATTCAACTCAACTACATAAAAAAGTATGTATAGAAATTAGCAGTCATATCTATTAATTTTGAACACTTAAAGAAAACCACCGGAAGATTATCAGTTAAGGTTGAAACATGTAGTGGATTCTTAATAAACATTGAAACTATAATAAAAAATTGTTATGTAGATAGACTGTCAACCTAATGTTAAACAACATAGTAGGTTTATAATCAGTCTTGGTTATCTGGGTTTAAATATTTCATTCTACTTCATAATACTGTTCTTGTAGTCTCATTACATTGGTTGGTAAGGTAACCACTCAATCCTGCTATGTGCACAATCAGTGCTAAGTTTGAACATACATGAAGCATTCGACAATTGACTTTTCTCAGTCCCTGCATCCCATTATTTATAAAACCTGTACTGCTGTTGAGCACTCCGTTATTCTGGAACACATCTCAGGCTGCCCTACCCTATGGTTAGTTAGCAATCACTAGAATGTTTGGTGGTAATGAGCTGCCTGATATCACTTGAGGATGAGGAGGGAGGTGACCTGGTCCTGCATTTATCTCCCTGTACCATTTCCTCTGGCTGTGCTGACATCACAGCAGCATATGCCACAGTATAGTTGTACTATAAAACAAAGAGATATGTTGTTCAAGAAGTCAGTTTCCTACTTGAATTGCAGGTTTCAAACGGTGAATACTTACATAGAAATGCATTTCCCACCCAATTTTGCTTTACGTTGTTTCTTGGTGGATGGATCCCTCCCTCATAGCTTTATTGCCCATTCACAGTTGGTGGGCAACATATTTCTCAATTTGTTTTTTACAATATATTCGTGGGAAACATATCCCAATTTCAAACTGCCCGAATTTAGTTCAGAATATATATACAATCTTATCACATATTATTTAACTTTACTGAACTAATGATTATTGAACCATTTACTTTGCAAACATAACTTAAAATTGTAACCAATAATATTTTTTTGACTAACTCCGTTTGTTTGTTAGGTAGAGCATCATGGATCTTTTATTATCTGAATTTTTAGAGTCCAGGCTTTGCTTTTGCTCATGGCCTCTGAATCCTGGTGGGTAGTGCGAAATTACTGTGGCTAAGATCATCATAATTGTGGAAGGTAGGCCATGCCCTTCTGAATTATACCTTGTCATTTACCTTAAATCTGAGGAAGAGCACGCGTAATATTTTGTTCGTTTAATAGGCGCACTACTACTTACGGCAAAAAAAAATACACAAGGAAACATCACCACTTGCATTCATAATAATGTTTAGTTGAGGTAAATTCTACGGAGTAATAGTGAAATTACCATACAATGTCATATTGGTATTACTGTGTTGGCAAGATTGGAATTTGTGGTTGAAATGTCGTGTGACGAGAGTGTTGTGTTATTGTTTTGAGTGTTGAAATATGTGTTATATATGTGAAGTATAGAAGGAAGCTTTGTATTGTTATTTTTATTGCATAAATCGTCTTTTCTGCATTTACAATGGAATTCATTGTGGCTAATGTTGATAATATGAAATTTGATATTGAGGTAGCATTAGAAGAGCAGTATGGAGCTTTGCCATTACCTTTCGCGGGAATGGATAGTAAGTTACCGTTTAATGTAACAGTAGCACGTCTCATAGTTATACACCTCATAAGATAGAATTTCCGCCGAGGGACATCATTTTGTGTATTTCAGGAATGTTTCAACTTGTCCACAGTATTGCCTTTTCCATCACGAACAAATGCCCTCTGTCACGCCATCAGCTGGTAGTCGTCTTGGGTCATCTCAGTCTAATTACAGACAATAATTTTGTTCCCATGACACCCAATGATTCATCGTTGCCTTCAGCACCATAATTTTCGTTTAAGTTCTCATATTACTTAATAATATATTTCTTGAAAACATTTAAACAAAATGAGTCCATTTTTAAATTTCCTGTTCTTTCAGAATCGATAGCCGCAGTGTGTGAATTCTATCCAAAAGGCAGTTGTCAGAAAGGAGCAGCATGCCCTTTTCGTCATGTTCGTGGTGATAGGACAATTGTATGTAAACACTGGCTTCGTGGCTTGTGCAAAAAGGGTGATCAGTGTGAATTTCTACATGAGTATGACATGAGCAAAATGCCAGAGTGCTACTTCTACTCCCGATTCAGTAAGTGATTGGTATGTTGTGCACCTGCTTGATTTTGGAGCCAGTCATTTGCCATACTTAATTTTGCTAAATTTTTGTGCATGGTTGTTTTATATGGTCATAAAATGTGGTACCTGGTTTTGGGAGAGGTATGTCAGTTGCAAGTATTTGGAAACAAATTGTGATGAAAATATTTGGAGAAAAGGGAGTGAAATTAATTATGGCAGGTACATGTTTTCATTCAGTCATTGTGATGAATTATGTGTTATCACAATTAAGTTTTGTAATGTTGCTAATAAAATTTAACATTTAGCTTTATATTCTGTTAGATGCTTGTCACAATAAGGAATGTCCGTTCCTTCATATTGACCCAGAAAGTAAGATAAAGGATTGCCCATGGTATGACAGAGGTTTCTGTCGGCATGGGCCAAACTGTCGCCATCGCCATGTGAGGCGTGTGTTATGTATGAATTATGTTGCTGGACTTTGCATAGAGGGACCAGAATGCAAATTTATGCAGTAAGTATTGAAGTAATGAAGGCAAATTTTGAATTGATTAGAACATTTTAAATATCTGATTTTGAAAAAGTATGTATCATAATAACTTAATGCTCCCTGGAGCTAGTAGACCAACCTTGTGTGATTATTTAAATCGTGTTCTTGTATCATGGGCCATATGCTGCTATCAAACATGTTTTGTATACCCCACATATGTTTTTGTCTTCATGCAGATGCTTTAAAATTGTGAACAGCCTTTAACTATCCCTTTCACCTATTGCATAGTACAAAGTAATGGGATTGTCTGTAAGACAGTAATACTTAAACAATTTCAAGCACCTATAGCATCCCCTCTATCTATCACCATGTGTATTGCAGCAACGACCATCACCTATACTAACCCTGAAGAGAAAAAATGTACTGTTTGACCATATTGTCTGTAGGGCTGTGCCCGAGGCTGATAGTTCAGTAAGAGAATGAAAGCCTAGCTTACATGTTTATGTAGAAAAAGAAAAGTCATATACAGATAGTCTGCACATGGCTAATCAGGAGTTTACAGTATCTTAAATATTGTAAAGTATTCTTGTTATGCAGAGAAGATTGTTACAAGGAAACACAAGTTCATGTTTTCTGTTTGATAATGTATTATTTTCATCTGTACAATATATCAAATCAAATTTAAGAAGCTGTCTTAGAAATCAAATTAGTACTATTCTTTTTTGCTCTCATAACAGCCACATACAGAAAAAGAATTATAAAACTGTGTATCATCAGGTATCTCATTAAGTCTGCCAGTGTGATACAGAAGCAGTAAGGACAGGTAGCGCCAGTTCTTACTGGTACATGCTTCTCATGTACATTTTCGAGTAAGCAGTGAAAATATTTGTCATCCCTGTAGTATTTTATATTATGCTACAATAGATTGTAGACTATATTTTAACAAAACTATAATTTGTTTTCCTAGTCCAAGGTTTGAGTTGCCAGCTACAGATGTTCAGCAGAAGGATGGTAAGAAGTTGGTAATCACATGTCATTACTGTGGGGAAACTGGTCACAAAGCTATGTACTGTAACAAAATGCCTCCAGAAATGAAGGAAGCACAGTCCAAGCAAGACGATTTCAGGGTGAGTCTTCAAAACTGTTTTTTAGAATTAGAAGTTCTACTGTAACAATTATGCATATTTTCTGAATACAATCATGTTGTTTTTCATAGCTTATTTACCTTCATGTTCATTTACTGCAGGCACATGTTGAATGTTGCATAGCTAATCACACTGCAGCCAGAAATTATTTTTCATTTTGTTTCAGTAAACACATGATGTAAAGATGTTTTAAATGAAAGTTTATACTCTGTTTAACGAATATTATTTTAATATTATTTTTCCATCTGCATCTGTCTCCCATGTTGTGTTTTCCCTTCAGGTTTACTGACTCACATGTGTGCTTATCTCATCTCCTCCATGCTACATGTTTCTGCTACACAGATTATATATATATACTCATTTTTATCATTTTGTTATTTCAGGTGAAAAACTTGATGTATGTTCCTAAAGAAGGAACAGCACCAGAAGAAAATGTTGCCAAACCACCTCAGAAGCCATTAGAGGAAGTGACTTGCTTTAAGTGTGGGTGTAAGGGACATTATGCAAACAAATGTCCAAAGGGACATTTAGCTTTCTTAAGTCAGAGCCAAAATCCGCTGCCTCCAGGAAGCTTCAGGCGAAGTTGAGAGATGGGTTTTCTGGGAGCAAGGTTGTTAAGTTCTGAAACTTTGTTGTTGCACAGTTCAGTACTGCAACTATGCTGGGTTTCATAAACTTAAATAAGTACAAGTATATACCAAGGTGTCTGATACTTTTAAACTAGGAACATACTCAGCATTGAACTTCTTTAAATTAAAGAATTGTGTATGTATGTTTTTTATACACATGAATAAATGTTTTAATTTATTTTTGTTTATTTGGTTATATCTCACAGAGTAGTGTTGTTTACATAAACTCTGTTCTTCAGCGTGCCCCACAGGTAAAAATCGCACGGGTTTAAGTCTGGGGAACGCGGAGGCCACTGATCGATAACTTGTTCACCAAGCATTTCTCTTAATGCTAACATCGACTGATCAGCTGTGTGAGCTGTAACATTGTCTTGCATGAAGAAACCGTAAAAAAGGGTCTAACTATTAAATTTACATAACGTTCACAATTTATCCACACACTGCAGAAGCACTTAAAGAAAATATTCGGCAATTTCCCAAGAAGAGCTTTGTCAAGTATTTTGAAACATGTTAACGATATGTGAAGTTGCCTGCAAGCACAAGTAAGTCACTTTGAACATCTTTTGTGATTTAAGGTAAGAACAATTAATGTAATAACATGTATTAGTGACGAGAAATATTCATAGTTAGCTGTTACTAGTGGCACTGAAACTGATTTGCCTGTCACCCACCGGAAGAACGCGCACAACTCCCGCCCACATCAACAGAGCGCCGGCTGACCACGCAAGACAAGCACGGCCGCAGCCTCATAAATTGTAGACCCGGTATTTATATCTATGGCTGGCTCTTAGTGCTTTGTGTCCTTGTCCACAAGTGGGCCAACAGAAGTAGTGTCAGAGTTACACAGTTAAGTCATGCCTTCTCTGACCCAGTCCGTGTTGCTTAAAGTAGGTGGACTTTTGCAAGCAGGCATTGCCATTGTTTAACTTGGATATCTGGACTTCAGGTTGTTGATCATCCACCCTTCAGTTGCTCAATGGCTTTGCTGGTTTAGGTTGGTGACTGGGTTCCAGGATCAACTCAGATTAAATTCCATGTCTATTGAAGTTTTCTGGTTGCAACTGGATCACTTTCACTATTCACTCCATGTAGCCCAGTGCTCTGGCCAGTACCCTGGGTTCTTTGATTTTGACGTGACAAACCTTCTTCAATACTGTGCTCAGTCACTGCATACTTGTTGAGTTGGTACAGGCATAAGTACTGTGCATGTTATTTACATCTTGTCTTCATGGAGCTTCCTGTTTGCCCTATGTATACCTTGAGGTACTTTGGGAGCTTCCAGTTCATGTGCCATGGGGCCAGACTGAAGGTTGCACAAAATGACTTACCAGTAGGTCAGTTTTAATGAAGCTGCACTCAGTGCCAGTTGCCCAAAATGATTCATGTAGAAATTGGCCACAACTGGAGCAAATAATGAGTCCATGGCAGCTTGGTCAATCTGGTTGTACAGTTGTCCAATGTAGATGAAATGCTAGAAGAGATTTATGGTACTGGTTTTAAAATGACCCAGTAGTTTAAAGTTTCCTTTAGTGCATGAACAGGAAATGCTTACATTACTGCTAACTGCACTGGCCTCAAAAATAATAATGTGAACAAAATAAAAAAAACTAATTTTTTAACTTTAAAGGGTATAGCAGGTATCACTTGAAAACATAATGGTTGTATTTCTACATTTAACTGAGTTAATTATCTCAGTAAACCTGTAATGTGCAAATTGAATAATAATAATTTGCCTCTTAATTGATATAGCAATACCTACTGACAGGAATGTGATTAAGAAGGAAGAAGAGAAGATCTTGAAATACAAGGACCTTCTCATTGAAATACAGCGAATGTGGAAAGTGAAAGCAAAAATAATTCTAATACTTATAAGAGCAATTGGAACTGCCTTCAAGTCACTTAGAAAATATTTGGCCAACATTCCAGGCGAACACATCAGGGAACTGCAGAAATCTGCCATTTTAGGATCTTCATACATCATTCGAAAGATGCTGTCATTAAATATGTAGTAATCTCTAACAATAAAACTATAAAATACATGTAGCACGTATTAAAAACAAACTGTATTTTGGAAATAGCTGCTGCACTATGTACCTTAGGGACAAGATTTGTCCTGGTTACATGGAAGTAAATACCCTATAAAGTGGTGAATAGATGGAATAATAATAATAATACACTAATTGTACTAGACAAGAAGAGAACATATTTGACTTAATGAAAAAAGTATCATGTAATTTTATTAGAGAAAAAATTCGTCCAAATATTTATCTTTACTCTTTGAAAATTAATCAATACAGTTTTTAAAAATAGCAATTAAGTTGACAGTTTGATAACAAGAGAGGTGTGCACAGGGTGTTGGTTGGGAAGCTGAGGGGAAGAGACCGCTGGGGAGAGCTAGATGTAGATGGGAGGATAATGTCAGGCAGGATCTATGGGAGATAGGAGTTGAAGGAGATTGAATTTTGTTGGGCCTGGACAGGGTCCGGTGGAGGGCTTTGGTTAATTTGGTGATGAACCTTCAGGTTTGGAAAGCCATCTAGTTAGTTTGATAACAAATACAGCACTGCCATCAAGTTAAAAAAGGGATACTAAAAAACTTGAGACAATTTTATTTTAAAAAATTCAATACAAATGATTGAAGACCTTTGCAAAATTACATTTTAGATGTATTTTTCATTGGTTTTTATAACTAACCGTTATATTTTTTCACACAGTTTCAATAGAAGCAATGAATGTTACTGCATGGTACTAGAAGACAGAACTCACTCACGCACCACGTACTTTTCTATTTATTCTCGCCTTCCACTAAATTTGGTATACATTACACTGGTGTCATGCAAAAGAAATATTAACGGGATTTATGCTCAGAGATGAGTTACATTAATATTTATTAAAAAATTGTACCTATCCCTTCTGTATAAGTGGTTTCTTGGCATGATTCGTTGTTTCTTTTTATAAAATATTAATTTTAATTGATTAAAATCAGAATATACTGATTTATTTCGTTTATGGTGTCATTTGATCAGAATAAAGAATGTTTTGATTTCGAATGTATGTCTGGAAATTCTGTAAACTTCCTACTTTGGAGAAATTTCTTTGCTTCACTGTTTGTGTGGCTAACATGTTACGTGAGGGAATTTCTGAGATACGTTTATGTTTGCAGCACTCATTGTTTTTAAGTGCTGATATGAATTTGATAGTTGATGGTATTAAACTTCATTGCAACAGTTTAATTTGATTGAAGAAATCAGAATAGCGATGTCCATTTCAAGTTCTGACTTGAAACATGTTCTCAGGAAAACCGACTTTCCATTTTGTGCAAGAGAAACTTTAGTCCGTGTTGGTAGGTTAAATTTTCATTACAACGGGGCACTATGACTGGTACGAGTTATGAATATTTGTGGATACAGACAGAAAAGTCGAAATTCGAAGTCAGCTTCACTCGGTAAACAAGAGCAAAAGTTTGATGAGGTCTGCAGCACTACTTTTCTTTTAGGATATTAAACGCTGGATAGCAAAGTTACATTATGAATCGCACATGCTTGAAGACAGCACGTCCAACAGTACTTTCAGCATTTTATTATCTGTTATATAATATAGTATTGGCTGGTAGCCTAAACTACTGTACTATCATCCCATATGTAAACCCTTAGAAAGGATCACTGCTTGTGCACTTTCTCCGCCAACTCTTCTCCAGTAAGTTATGATGTTACTTGTCAGCTGAGTTGCCAAACTGTACTCACATGGATGTAATAATGGATTTACTATGTTCTGAAAAATTATTGTGCTTGGTATAACAGTTTTTTCTCACTGTGAAGAACTTTTTTGACATGTTAAACACTGTCTTCTATGCCATTTACTCAGTCATGTTCAACAATGGCATAACTGCAGAGTGATGGTCAATAGAAGAGAGATAGTATGACAGCAGAAGAGAGATTTTTTTTTAAAAAATGAGGGTGGAAATGAAACCACCAATCATAGTTCACCAATTTTCCAGGTTTTAGGTCCATTGGCCATGGGATATCCTCTCATGTATATCATATAGTTTGGTGGAATGCAGACATAGGCTTTGCAACTTCTTGATTTAATGGTATGAAGATCATATGTAACTATTAACTGTGTTGATAATGTAAATGGTTAGATTAATTCACATTAATGTTTTCTTTAATCATCTCATATTATTTACTGTCATCTCTTGTGTGTGATCACCCTGTTATTCACTTTTTTAAGGCATATACAATGTCAGTGGTACAAATATTGAAATTTGAGTACTTTGCTTTTTAGTCTACATTTACTTCTTTACAATAATTTGTTGTTGTTATAGTTATCTTCCGTTACAGAACAGATGTGTGCAACTCAGAATAGTGGTCGTATCTCTGGAGCTAAACATGTGGACATCTTAATGGAAATCATCTCAGAATTTGTTTTCTGCGAAGTAGACAGAAGAGGAAGTAGGAAGAGGGTAAGCAGGTTTGCATTATTTCAACTTTGCAAAGTAATGACTGAGTATTTGAATCTCTTTAGCACACATGTACATTATTGTACCACCAAACTTGTCATATATAATTACGTTTCACTTATGTTTACTTCGCTGAACATTGAGGTAACATAAACTAAACAGTTATAATGTGACACAACCTAACTTGCCAGAAAATTCATATTTGTTGGATAAATATATGTCTACCTGTGAACCAAGTATCTTTTTCTTCAACTTCAGAATACAGTAGATATTTGTCAGTTATCAGTCCAGTTCTTTCAAAACATAGGTAAATTTATATCCCCCAAAGTTGAAGATTAACAACATTGGAGAGTTTTATATTATTCTGGAGTACACAGAATTTCCACTTGTTATTTTACATTTGAATGTATCTATATATAGAGTCTTCATGTCCAGGTAGTATAGATGTAGATGCATTGTTGACTTAGCTAATCAACAGTTAGGATATTATATAGCCTTGTGTGGTTTTTGTTGTGTTTTATATAATGTTTCTCATTTTTATTAAATATAAAGTTTGATATAAGCTTCATGTAAAATAGGAATTGTGCTTAACCAGGATGAACCAAACAAGATTCACTGAGTAACTTTCAGTGTAGACTTCGCATTCCAAATTTCATCAAAGTAAGTGAGGTAGTTTGTAAAACAAAATATTCAGATGAAGAAATGTGACCATTGTGTTATGTGTTTGTTTAATACTAATATTTCAGAGGCTGAACTATATCCAAGAGCTGCAGCTTCTTGAAGTATTATGTGATTACTTTACATACAGTGGGAACAGCAGTGAAGCAGTAAAGAACTCGGTCTTTATGTCTCTTTTCCCTCCAACCCACAGTGATCGCTCTCGACTCCTTATCAAACTTGTTTCCATGGCCAGCTCCACCAAAAATGTGCCAGTGCTTACTGCCACAGGGATTTGGATGCAGGTTGGTTGGTAATTTTAACTGCCTTGTTATGTTCTATCATAGTTCTTAGAAGTGTAATTTTCTCTACCTTTGATATACTGGTTATACTGCCACGACTTGGTCTCCAAAGGGAACCCATGTGACAGTTAAGTTGTATGAAGGTAGGATCTATTCCTTATACTATTATAATTTGTGATACAACATTACTAGGTAAAAAATGTTCTTTGTCTCCTTGTATATAAACAAGTGTAAGTGTGAATAAAATGCCATGGTTGGATAATCCAGAAACCAAATTATCTTACTGAAAATGTTAAAAATGTCCTATGTTATTTATTATTTCTTTCAGCAATTGGGTTGCACTTCTAAATTTAGCCTTGACTTGGCCCAGGGACTGGTGAAAGATTACTTTGTCCTCATTCCAAAGGCTGTGAGTGGTCTCCAAGACTTACCACAACTTGCACCACAATTTACTGCAAATTTCTTGACAGCTGTAGCTGAAATGTATGGTGTTGTTGGTGAGTTACCTCCTATTTCAGTTGCCTGTAGTTTCTTACTTTCCAATGTCCAACATGAGTGATAAAAAACTATATGTTTTATTCATACAGATGTGACTATATTGCAAGATTTCTTTTACACAGTGTTACAAATCTTTACTGTAGCAAATATATGATTTACTGAATTAATTATTTTATAGCTCAAAGTTTTATTGCAGTGTTATTTTAGTGTATGTAAACTTTCCGTAATTTTCTGTACATTGTTGCATGGAGTTTTAATAGCTATATTCTCTGTTTCTCCTAAAATGCGAGGATCAAAATTAAACTATAATATTAGCTGTTGCTTTATGTAGGCCCCTCACATTAACGTGTATCACGCATGAATAGGAATGTAAAACCTCTGATCAACAGGGCTGCCACCCTGGATTTAAGTCCAGGGTTATTGTGATGTATGTCCAGCGGGACTGCACATAATAAAAGATGCATGATCGATAAAGTTTGAGGGAAGAACACAGATCCAAGGTGTTTCATATTAGGGTGCTGAGAATATTTGTACCCGAGAGACAGGAGGCTGGGGAAAACTGTGTAATGAGGAGCTTCTCAATTAGTACTATTCACCAGATATTATTTAGATAATCAAATCAAGGAGCATGATATAGGCAGGGTATGTAGCATGCATGTGGGTGTTGGAATGCCTGAAGACAAGATGCCCCTTGGAAGACCTGGGCATGAGAAGACAATTTTAAAATGTTTTTTATTGAAATCACTGGGAAGGGGTGGACTGGATTTATCTGGGTCAGGTAGTTTCTTGTGAACATGGGTCTTGACACCCAGTGAGAGATTTTAGGGGGTGCTGAGCACCCCTGAACTTACCTTCACTTTAACTTTTAAACCACCCCCTTTAATTATCTTTAAATCAACATACATAGATATTAATGCGGGTCTAGAAAGTTTTTTTGCATTTATCCATAATGCTTCTGGTATTTGCATTTTTGATAGTGGCAATAAGTGAGAGGATGGTAAAAATTGGCAACATAATAGCTCTAAAACTATTAATGAAGAAATTATTAAAGAACATAAATATTTTTCTTAGTATCTGAATTAAAAGCTAATATCCTGACTTCAGATTTTCTCCCTTCTTGTTCTTCTTCAATACTGTGTCGAAACTTCATTTCTGTTGCTTTTTATCAGCTTCTACACCTCTCATATGTAAATGAAATGAGCATGCATATGCCAGTGTACTAGTAATTGCTTGTTACTGATGCAGAGAAAAGACACATATTCAGTCCCCCACCTGACACGCTGCTGGAAGTCATCACACAATGGGTGTCAGATAACCCCACCCTGTGTTTTGCTGCCCTGGTGGTGAACCTTCAGTTAGCTCTGCCACTTGGGGGAATTCCTATGGCAGCCATCACACCATTTGCTGGTTTGTTCAAGTGAGTAAAATTAAGCAAGCTTCATATTGGGTGACAGCCATGCAGTTGAGTAGTGGGTTTGATGTTAGATCTGCACACATTCTTAACATTGGCACTGGTTGGAGGTAAGTGATACTTCCTTACATCTGCTTTTTTTCCCTGATGAGAATAATTAAGATTTTCTGCTCTTTATTTTAAAAGGAAAGATAGTCTTCATGCACCGAAGACTGCTGCTGAATATTTAGCACATTTTCTTTATATTTTGGAAGTCCAAAGTTCAAATACTGGCCTGGAGACCAGCTGTCCTGACTAAAGTTCTTAGTGGTTTTCCTCAGTACCTCTGTGCAAATGCCTGTATAGTACTCTGAATTATGCCATATTTTCTTCCATGTCCATTCCAATTCATTATTCATTAATCATCTTACCATCTGACACTATAATATGAAATATTGACACTATCATTAACCCTTTACAGACTAGTAGTGGTAACTATATATATCACATGCTTTAACATTCAATAACTCTTCATTTTGCCTACATAGTGTTTGTATAATTTTCAGAATAAACATAATTTCTTTAAACATTATTCCTTAATTATGTTTGAGGAGTGAACACAGTTTTTAAATATTTAGATTAACTTCAGTTTCAAGGGGTTAAATATGTCACAAATAAAAAATTTCTGTCTGTGTCTCCCATTTTAACCCTTTGAAGCTGAGTTTCATCTAAATAATACTTAATTATTCAGTCTTTACTGCCAAGTATACATCATTACAAGGATCTGTTTGTTAACACAGTTTAAGGAATGATTCCTGTCTAAATTGACAGTCATAGGAAATACACAAAAAATGCAAACTAATTGGTTGTTAAACATACAGGACATGTTAATTTTAAATGATTTTGACAATTGTGTGTTACACTTAGGGTTGCTAAATTCTTGAACTTGGTCTATTGTCTGGTATTCAGAAGAATGCAGCATTTCTGAAACTGGATGTTTCTGTCCTCAGGTGAACAGGGAAGGGGCACTACACAATTGAGTCCATTAGAAAGAGCTAACCTCAGTCCAGTCTGAAATGTGTCCTTTTCAATACCAGACAATGGACAAAGTTTATTTCTACGGTTTAAACCAGTCATATTTTTCATGAAATATGGCATGAATGTAATGCCATTGGAGGTTACTTAACAGTTATCTCCCTGTTATTACCATGTCACATGGTTGCTGTATGAACACATGAGGTGACAACATTCACATTAGGGTCTTTAAAAATTATATGTTGATGGACCTTGGAAGAATGTGCAGTTGTTAATAGTGTAATTATGTAGGAAATTTGTAAATAAGGTGGTAACTGTATTAAATATATTGCTGTAATGACAGCAGCTAGTGTTCCACTGTAATGTGTGTATGGTGATATGTTAGAAACAAACATATTACTAGTATTTAAATCTGTGAAATATTATCCTTTAGAACTGTAGTGAACCATACCAACACTTTTAAGGTCAACATTTCTTGTTGTACAGGTGGTGTATCCTTGCTCCACTGCATTATGCTGATTTATCAAGTTGCAGTGACATTCCAAATTCTAATGATTCTTTAGAATCTCCATTGTATTCTTGTCTCCATCTGGCATTGCTGGAGAGTTTGTTGGAGTGCTGTACCCCTCCTCCTGAGGTACATCATGTGGTAGCATCTGCCAGTAAGAACATAATATCTGCCCAACATCTTTTTGCAATTGTGGAACCTGTCACCAGATGGCTCAAGGAGCATATGAGAATTGATGATGAATCAGTGCGAATGAGGGGTGAAACTGCAGTGAACAAGACTCTTGATAGGTTTGCACAGGTCATACAAGTGGGTCTTGTTACCCACTGTGTTTATGGAAACATACGTAAGTACTATTTGACATTCTCTCTTCACGTTTATTTTATCTTACATACTGTAGGAATGAAAGAACTTGCATAACAAATTTCACAGTCTGTTCTCTTTGCCTTGTGGGGTCAGGGTGATTAAGTCAAGGGAGATTAAATGGGCATGATAAATATTTACATTTTGGTTGAAATACCTCAAGGGAAGAGATCGCTTGGAAAATTTAGGTGTAGATGGAAATATGTCAGACTGTATCTTTGAGGTATAGGGTATGAGGCTTTTGACTCCATTCAGCCGGTTCAGGATAGAGTGCAGTGGGATGCTTCTGTGAAAAAGTTAATTAATCTTCTAACTAACTAGATGGCTTACCGAACCCGAACGTTCATCACCGAATTAACCAAAGCCCTCCACCGGACCCTGTCCTGGGCAAATAGAATCCGGTCTCCTTCAACTCCTATCTCCCATAGATCCCACCTGACATTATTCACCCATCTACATCTAGGTCTCCCCAGCAGTGTCTTCCCCTCAAATGAATCTTCAGTTTCATAAAGCATGGAATTTCTTCAGCTACTTCTTTCCTTGACATGTGCTTATGTATCCTAAGTGGTCAGTCTTATAGTTTTCAAAAGTTTCATAATCATAAAACAAATGGTAAAATTATAGTTTTATACATTCTAATCTTTTTCAATTTTTATTTTTTTAGGAAAGATGATAGAAATACAAAATATTAGTAGGGAATGATAAAATATTTTTCAAATTCAGTTTGCATGCTATTCATTCCAGTACTCAGTTTTTTTACTATTTGTTCCAGAAGAACTTTTCAATCAGCTGGAAATGCTGCCAGAAAATAGATTGCTACAAATTGTAATAAATGCACACAGAAATTTATGAAAGTGGATATGATGGTATCTGTGTTGACTGCATGGAAATTCAAAAATTGTTCGGGTATGTTTTCAAGTTTTAGTTATGGCAGATCTTGTATGTTTTTGTAAACTGCACATTTTATCTACGTCTATAACAAGCACTGAAGCTGCTGTTGCCATGGTAACTGGTTAAAAAAAAGCTGTTTTTAATTTGATAGATGTGAAGTTAATATTAAAACTGATCTCAAGAAAAAACAGTGGTAGAGTGTGGACTGGATTCATCTGGTTCAGGAGAAGGACCATGATTGTATATATTAAAGGAAGCTTAAATGATGTTACCACTTTGAAATTTTGTAGACCTATAGTATATGTTATACATAGGATAATTATGATCATAAAATTGATGCCTAAAAGCCTAAAATTAGATATTTATGAGCACTTATAATGGTGAAGTTGTGCCTGTGCCATCGGGACATAGGGAAGATGAGTCTTAATGTCAACGCTATATGGAGAGGTGTTCAGCTTCACATTTTGCCCACCTAACCCCCAAGGAATGAGGCCATTAGACCCATTAGATAAGGATGGCTGGACCCTAGAGCCAGTGTGGCAATGAAAGGAAAAACAAAAAATGAAATTATACTTGTTAGTATATAATCGTCAGTGTTTGAGTAGACAAAGTTAGCCACAGATAACCTATTGCAAACTGGCTATAACAAACCTATGGTAGTATAATTCCATCAGCCTGTCAGGTACTATATATGTCATAAATATTGTGACACATTTTTATAAAACTGTTTAATATGTTGAATGTGGTTTTGCACAAAAGTATATTGTTTAACCACACTGGTTTTCAGAAAATCTGATATTAAAAGAATAGTACAGTAAAAACATGAAGCAAGTATGAACAAATACAACTAGCTTTACTAATTAAGGTCCACTAGTGTTATAAGCAGTGATCAATTGAGTGGGATAATTATTGTAACACCTTTATTTAGCCTTATTTGTTTCACATATTTTACTATTTCACATGTGGCTTTTATTGACATTAACTGAAAGCATCTGACAATGGTGAAGCATTGATTAAAATGGCTTAAATCTTCTTGACTGTTTCAGAAGTGCCAACTTCTTCTTGTCTTCTTCAAATTTTTTCCTCAGATTCACTAAATCTAAAAAACAAAATGGAAAATAGCTTTCATTATATATATATTATAAATACCAGGAAATTGAGAATAACAAATAATTACCAAGTGATCCAGCATTTACTCTTGAATGTTCGGGTAAATGAATAACTGAGAACATGAGGAATATGGAAATTAAGTTTTTTTTTATACATGGTTCATTCTGTTCTGTAATAAACTGTATAACAGTTGCTGTGCATACACACACACACTACAATGACTGCTTCATTTATCTTTGGCCAAGTTGCAAGATGATGAGGTAAAGTTTCACCTTGTCACTAAACACAATGCTACATTGTTCCCTGCAAGTATGGAGTTAAAATTAACTAAGTTTAATTTTGCCATACTTACGTTTCATTTTGGACTCCCGTATTTGAAATCTGTAGAAGTTTCGCAGTTCTTTCTTTGATCTTCGTTGCTTTTCTTTTCCCATTATTTTCTTTTCAACGCTTTCCTTACGGGCAAATCCAGGCTTTCTCCCTCTGTTACGAAAAAGGAAAAGGTGAATACCACTGTAGTGTTGTGCAGTTTACTGGCAGAAGTATCTAGCTTGTAGTGAGATCACACCCATACAGAATACTAGGTAAAAGGATGAGGGAAGAACAAAGTAAAGTAAAGCTGTCCCACTACATGCCATGTACACGCTTGTGGGGAGAGGAGGTATAGCTCCTACTCATTGTTTATTTTGGCACTAGGTAGGAATGAGTGGTCAGTGTCACACCCCTTCCTCCCACCCACCCATTGGACTGGAGACTGGGTAGGCCCCAGAACCAGTATGGATGCAGAGGCTGGAGGAAAAATCCTCTGCCCCTGTTCAGGATCGAACCCCTGTCGTCCAGTCCATAGTCACTATACTGGCTGAGCTACCCCGGCTCATGGGAAGAACAAAACTGAACTTAATATCTGTCAGAGAAATATACGGCAGTAGTTCCATCACACTAAATATGTTATTAATTAACACATGATTAAAATAGTAACTTAATGATTAAAGTTTTGCTACACTGTCATTGCTTCAGGATAATATCATTGGTATCATGTAATGACAGTGTATATGGTTATAATGTCCAAGTTAAAATAACAGGTTTCAGTAGTTAAAAAGTAGGAGACTGGGTCCCACTTACGTATTTCTTATGACTGACATCTTACAGGAAGACCTATTTTATTAAGTTTATACAGTGGAGTGAAGCACAGTACAGGCATAGCTTATTCTGTAAACAACTGTATAAGTTTTGGTACGGGAAGCTTGCTGTATAAATGTCGTGAAGGATATTTCTCTCCAAAAAAGAAAAATATATATTGTGTATAGCTATATATTAGCTATTTACGGAAGTGCTGATGTTAGTCTGCCTGACTTTACCTTCCAGCACTGTGACCTAACAAAATACACCATGCACCAAAGAACATAATTGTTCACAGTTAAAATGAGCCCAGCTAATATGCATCTATACCCTTGAACCTATCTCGGAAAACCCCTCCGTCAACACATTAATATGGAAAGCCCCACATATTATCTTCATTTTACAATGAAGAACTGTTGCATCTCTGCTACCCAATCTCATATGGCCATTTAAAGAATACACTGCACACCTTGTGTGTGTTGCTCAACTGTATGAAGACTATAGTAACCTAGCTTGTACTATAAGACTTCCATCATGGAAAACACCAATTTATCTCAGACATTTTAGCCAAATATAATATCACTTCACTGTACCTATAATATCCTGAAACAATGGCAATATAACAGAACTTTATGTTATATTAATATATTTGAGGTGCCTGATGTCTCAGTTACAAGTGAATGAATTTTCTTGGTTCTGAAACCTTCTTTACTGTAGTTCACCTCACCTCTTTGTGACTGTGATCCAGCCCTCCTCATCCTCTTGCATCATTTCCTTTTCCTTTAGGGCCTTTCTGTGGGCTTCATCATCAAATTTTTCCATGAAAGTATCAATTTCTTTCTGTAAAAGACTGATATCTGGTATTCTGTTGTTATATTCTTGGCACCATTCTGAAAAAGTATCCATAATAAATTTCATTTTTTGATAATTATACGCAGTAAAACACCATGTGCACATAAAGACTTTCAGGTTATATTTTAAACAGAAATAGATGTGGAATTCAAATGTAAAGCAAATGTACTTGGCATTCTCTAGTTTTTATGAATGATTACAGATGGTGGCTATCAGCCTGCTTACAGCTACATGTACCTAAAGTTACGTATCATACTGACTAAAACTTACTTTGTAATCCACATAAAATGGGTGTCTCTTTTGTGCATAAAATTACTGGTTTCATATTCTCTCCCAGTTTCAAAGCCCTCTGAAGTCCTCTGTTATCTTCAAACACCACATATGCAACCTTGAATCCCTGTATAGTTGACATACAATGCAAATTATTATTTACAGAAGCATTTCATAGATAGGATTCCTTGACATTTTAACCTCACACATGATCCAGTAACCTTTGCCTTGCTCATAAGGCTGCTAGGTTTGCCATGATTTCTTCCAACCTATACTGAGAGGCTTGTTATTTTTCTGTCAACTATGTAATTTGTATTAGAAACAAGTATTACATTTCTGTTATGATATGTTCTACATCCTTGGCTTAGGCCTATGGAATGTAAATAAATTATATTCTATATTTAATATAACTCATATATCTCTTAACATATATCATATCCATGCAAAATATTTGATTTTACACATTTATGATCCTTTTTCTATGTATTTATCTACCAGTATTATTTATTTAATAGTGCAGTCCATAGCTAAGACTACACAGACCAAAAACTAGCCTGAATTTGTTGAAAATTTTGAGAATGGAAAACTGGTGATATAATTAGCCAAGGGTAGGGATCAAGTGATTGTGTACATGGTGTGAGCTATTAGAAATTTTGAAAGCATCAGTGAAGAAAAGAAGAATGGCTACAGAGTGATGCATGTTAAGTGGGCTTCTAGCACATGACAGACAGACATTGTCTATGCTGCCATGAAACAAAAGGGAGAAGATGAGGGTGAGGAGGATGGAAATGAAATTCATTCTGCTGTGAGGCAGAGTTCACAAAACAAGCAGTTAAAGCTATTTATCAAAATAACATCAATTGTTGAAAAAATGTAAAGCAATGTGTGAAGTTTTGTGACAGCAGCAAATAAAGTATTTTGGATTGTGCATCTTTTCCCCTTCCTTCACTTGGATAATTGGGACTTTATTCCATGACTTAGAAAATAATTATTATTATTACCTTAATTCGTGGGCACTTTGTGAAAAACTGTGATTCTTCAGGAGGTGTTGTGCCTGCTGATGGCTTCTGATGAAAGAATACTGATGTTACTGATCCACATACACTGAAAATTCGCTTAAAGCAATCCTGGAAAGTTATTAGTTCATGTGTTTCAATAATACATTTACAGTTATATATATAAAAGCACATACACACATCGAATGTGGATTTGTTATTTCTGTTACCTTATTACAATATGGAGGTACATTTATGATGAAGAGCGTTCTGTTTGTGGGTTTACTGGAATTCTTTTCTCGCACAGAATGTTCCTTATAATATAACCAATGTTGTGTAGTACTCTCCGCACTGAACTTCACTGGAAAGGCTGTCAGAAGGAATACATAATTTTTATTTCCTTGTACTAAAACACTAACATATATTCAAATATTCATTACTCTTTTGAGGTTAGAGTGATTGTTACTATAAACATTATAAATTATAACTAGTAACTATTTGTGTACTCAGAAAATAGGAATTTTACTATTAAACACTCAGAAATCATGGTCCCTTTCCATATGTTAACTAAAATAAACTTTAAAAACTCTTTAAACCTTTGAAACCCTTGAATGTATCACTTTTCGCCATTTTTATATATATATACACGTTCACCAATACCAAGGGTCACCTGAGAGGTGCCTCAGGTCTATTGCTTCAGTAGAGCCGAATTTGCATGAACGTTGCAGGATATCGTAGACACAAGATTTATTCACTGTAGTCTGTTATTAAACATATGTTTTGACTATTTTTAAGAAAATATGAGTAACGAATTCATGAAGTCGACAGTTGGTTGCTAATGTAAGGAGAAGAATTTTGTGTTTTCGATATTGGTTGCAATGAATATTTGTGATTTGCAATGGCAACAAACATTGAGGATAATGAGTGTATTTGCTATAATTCATCTGTTAATTTATCGGGAATAACTACATAATTGTATGAAATTACCATTTGTAAAAACAGTATTAATTGAAACTGAAATGTAGAATGTACTTCTAGATATGTTGCCAAAAAACTAGAATGATGTAGGCCTGGCTTTTGACTGGGCATTTCATGGCTGGAATTAACTGGTAAGTGGAACGTTTGACAGTTAAATTAAATATTCAGTAGTTTCTATTATTGGAACAGTGTGTGTGTAAATTATACTTTTTTCACAGGTATGCTGGATACCCATTAAATCAAAAATCCTGTATGACTAAAGCAGTGCCACTGTGCAGCTTAACAAACCTTCAGTTGAGGTTTTTGTGCCCTTCAGATCTGGAAGAGGTTAGTAACTACTTACAGGCGAAATATGTTTTGCTACGTATTAATTATGTGTTAGAATAGAATTTATTTTTATTCCATAGATCCTTCTTATTTCCGAACCAAGGATGTAGAACATCATGGCACAAATACAGTACTTGTTTCTAATACAAATATAAATTACATTGTTATGACAGTCAGAAACAGAATTACTGCCTGCCATTAATCTAATGTTTTTCTTTTGGATGTAAAAATACGTTTTTGCAGTCCATTCAATTTCCCCAGAAAATGATTTCATATCACATTATCGAATGAGAGTAAGCAAAGTAGACTAATTTTAAACCTTTTGTTTTCATGAGTGATGTGACAGTCCTCATAGCAAAGTGTGCTGAATTTAGTTTAGGCATCATGTATTGAATATGTGTTATCTAATTTAAATTATTGTCAATTTGTAGGCCAAGAAATTGAGTTGTTTCTACTTCTTCAATTGTTTTATCATCATACTCTGTACCTAACTTAACATAATTTTTGTTGGTAGTACAAAATTTCATGAAATTTGTTTTGTCAAATTTAATATGAGTTTATTGGCTTTAATTCATTTATTCAAGCTAGCAAAGACATTCTTGCAAATTTGGAAGCAGTTAATTTCTGGATGTGAATAATATTAGTATCATCAGCAAAATGTGTGTTTGGACTGAGAGTTAATGCTTCGTGGTAAATCATTGATATGTGTGAGGAAAAGCAGAGGGCCAAGTACTGAACCTTGAGGAACTCCATGTTTTATAATGCCCCAGTTTACGTTATGATAATTCTGATCTTGGATATATTTATGGAAATTACTGTTATGTTCTTGTGTAAATTAGAAGAGGAAGGAACACACTTCTTTTCTTGACCAGCGTCTCTCTTCGGTAACACACAGAAGATGGGTAATAGAAGAACAGCCTTCTTGCTGATATACAATACAATTTTTGAATGTGTGTGATCTTGATGTTTCCATTTGTATTCCCTCTTTTTTCTGAAACTCAACGTAACACACAACTGCTTAAGAAATTGTTTCATTAAAGTTTCTTTCTTTACTTCATTATATACATATTATAAGGCCAAAATGCATTACATAATTTTTCTTTTGAGTCCCTCTGATCAAAAGTTGAGGTAGTAACTTGAAATAGGGGAGTGCAGGGTCCTACCATATTCTTACCAGTTCAGGAATACAGTCTTGTCATGTGAGATTTATTGGTTCACAATTTCTACAGTTCAAGCAGTGTTGTAAAATGTATTTCAGGTGCGGGCTCTTTGTCAGGATTGGTTTCCTATTGATTATCCTTACTCATGGTATGAAGACATCACCTCCAATCCTAGATTCTATTCATTAGCAGCGGTCTATGATGGTATCATCATTGGTCTTATTGTGGCTGAAATAAAATCTTATGTAAAGTTAAATCGAGAGGTATGTTAACACCTTATTGTAATCTTTGTGTAATTTGGAACTTGTAATAAGCATTTTGTGATGAACAAGTTTTATAATTTTATAAGCACAATTTGGTCACATATTTTACCTTTGCTGTTTAAAAAAATATGATCATTTATAACTGTTTTGTCTTTTATTTGAGTAAATGTACTCTGTTTTAAAATTGTACATATTTTTAAGGCTGCTTTCTTTTGAATAGTGGTTCTGATGTTTATTAGTAATTTAATTATATCCACTGTTGGGTTATTGTGACAGTAATGAATTTCTGAGCTCTGTAAAACATGGGGTATTCTTTGACCAGCTGAGTGACTGTTAGCTCCTTGTAAAGGATTCTGCTGTGTGAATTTATAATTGTATTGTGAATTCTTATGTTAGTTACTGGTATATTTCACTGGATTGGATTGTTGGAAATGTTTCTTTTTCTGCCATGAATAACTAGATGGTCACATTTCTTTAAGTACCTTGCTTACGACCCAGTCTGACAAAAGAAAAAATGGGAAATCTAACTTCATACAGGTCGTGTTGTTGGAAGTAACATCCCATAAGACAATACAATATATTTTAAATGCTGAGTGTATTTTTGAAATGTGTATTGAATATAGTGTTGATAAAGGTTAAAACTGTCACACAGTGGGATGACTTTTTTTTATCCCTGCCTACAGAAGTCAGTGTCCTGTTTTTTCAGACATGTTTCTCTGCTATTTTCACTTTGATTTTAGTTTAGGCCTCCCAGATGCTGCTTCAGGTGATTATACAGCAAAAGTATCTTCTGGGAGACCACAGATTTAATACTGATGACAATATGGAAGCAGCAATGAAACACATGTTGAAAGAAGAGTGATCCACAGTATGATTAGCATCTTACTCTTTATGATAAACTATGTGAAAGGATAGATAATTCATGAGTTTCTTATCTATGTTATGTCATCCATATTGAAGATACCTGCCTTGTAAATTTACTTTCTGACTGTCTCACACATCTTTCCTTTTATTATTCTGGTTTCCTTTTCTGTGAATAGTTCACAGTTTTCAGCATGTTAAAAGTTTTATGTTTCAGGATCGTGATATTCTATCACAGTCATTCAGTAAACAGACAGAAGTGGGATACATATTGAGTCTGGGAGTGAGCAAAGATCACCGCCGTAATGGCATAGCCTCCCTGCTACTTGACAATCTAATTTCACACCTTACAACTGTTGAACATGTGGAATGTAAGGCCCTCTTTCTGCATGTCCTTACAACTAATTCACCTGCCATTCACTTCTATGAGCATCGTAATTTTAGGTAAGTGAAGATATACATATGGTTATGATAAAGGAAGTATTTTTTGCTACTAGATCTCTCTGTTGGGAAACCTTTAAGTTGTCACTACCTTCACAAAAGCTATCCATTTGAACTACCCTAAGCCAGTACATATCCAAAATATCTACCCAGTGGCTGACTGAACTGACCGAGGTTTTCATGGTTTCAGTTGGTCGTTCCCACCAAATATGCTGTGATAGTACCCCTCATTTGGAACAACAAAGAGGAACAGCTTACAGCAGTGCCTAAATTTACAACTTGTTGTGTCTGCATCATGAGGTGAAGCCTCATGTCATTCTGAATATGCTGAACCTTAAACTAGGCTATGGTTTGGTTGCTTCCTTTCATATTCTTCCAGATTCATGATTCATGGTCATCTTACCATTGAGTACTACATACTTTGTGTAACTGATAAATTGTCATTAAATAAATGGAGGATCACTCATTCAGATTCAGATGTCTCCCCTCACAGTACACAAGTGTTCCCCCATTATGATCATGTTTTTATTTTTCAGGTTACATTCCTTTCTCCCCTATTATTACTCCATCAAGGGAAAGTGTAAAGATGGCTTCACCTATGTGCTTTACATCAATGGAGGACATCCACCCTGGGGCATATAATATCCTTTTCAAATTCATTGTTACTCACAATATAGTACTTGTTTGTCCTGGTTCAGATATTGGCTGAAAGGCAGGCCTGTCGTGCAAGAAGTTTTCATGGGTTTCTTCAATTTCTTCATGCAGATATCAGGATTATATCCTAAAATAGGTAGTGACCAGTTTCTTTCACAGTTTTCTGACATAAAATTTGTCATTATCATTGCCATATTGGCTTATGAAGTTTGACAATTTAAGGCTGATTTGTTTTGTCTCCAGCATTCATGTTGTTCATTGGTCTTTTAAAAGAGCATCAAAATCATGGTGTTCCTGTTGTTGCATCAAGGCTTGTTTTTGAAACCTGTGGTCATTCATTCAGTGGATGTGTTGAACTAGTTGTTACTGTGTTTATTAAGTTTTATTCTAAAGATTCATTGCTCTTTAACGTGAAAATTTGTTCTTTGTAGGTTGTAACTGATTCTGAAAATGTTTTCTTTCTTGTATTTTTTACATTCTGTCATTTTACGTCTTTGCAGGTTTAGTTAAGTTACACATTTTTTAGAATATCTTTTCATATTCAAATTGAAGTTTATGTGTTTGTAAGTATACTTTATTTATATTTTTAAATTTAATTTTGAATTTTAGAGAAGTAGCAAGATTGTGGTTGTACTTTCCTTATAAGTTCTACACTACCTTTTATAGGCATGTTTGCAACACTGTGGAATGCCTATTAAAATTTCTCTATCTGTCTGTATGCATGAAATGACTTGAGAATGAATAAACAAATTTTGATTAAATTTTACATAGAAGAATTTTCAAATGCTTCAGTTGTTTCAGCAGGTCACAAAAATTAATAAAGAATGAAAGAAAAACTTGATTGAATTGAAATAAGATTTCTGTATTTAATTAATTTAGTGGTCTGTTACAACACCACTTTAAAGCACATATTAAACAAGTTATATTATTTTCTTTTAGTGTATACACTAGCAGTGAATATGCAGCCATAGTAATGATTGTTTATTCATTCAGTGTATAGTTTTTACTATTCATATGTCAGAATAAGTATCAGGTAACAGTGTATAATTGCATGTGAATTTAATGTTTGTTTTTTACATATGTGGGAAGAGTTCATTCTAGTCATATTCAGTTTAGTGAAGAGATCTATTTCCATGGGTCATCTCATAGTGAACAAGTTATATATCAGTTTTGTCTTGTTAATTTTACCATCTATAATTCCTTCTGCCGATCACGCATGTTAAGTGTACATTGTGTACTTTTACAAGTATTGTTTGACATAATCTTAAAACCTTGCATGCCGTGCAGTGTATTGAAATATAAAATCATGCATACAAACAAAACTGTTTACACTTGAAAGGACACTAATGCCAAACGTGATTCGACCTCAAGAGGTCATCATCAGTGGCAAAACAAATTAATTCATATTATACAATTCAAAAGACTATGGTTTTCTACAGAGCATAGAAGGTATGTACTTTACAAAACCATACTTATGTAACACTTCACTGAACGTTAATTCACAGGAGTTCAAGGCACAGATGATGCAACCACGACTCACTGTAGACCAACAACAGCAATCAGACCAGTGGACATAAAAGCTAAGTACTCAATTTAATACACCAACTCCTGTGCAATTAATGTCCAGTGAGGTGTTACATAAGTATGGTTTTGTAAAGTACATACCTTCTATGCTCTGTAGAAAACCATAGTCTTTTGAATTGTATTATATGAATTAATTTTTTTTGCCTCTGATGATGACCTCTTGAGGTCGAATCACATTTGGCATTAGTGTCCTTTCAAGTGTAAACAATTTTGTTTGTATGCATGATTTTATATTCTTTGTCACAGTTATTTACAAGTTTGAACTGTACCAACTTAACACAGGATTGTTGATATTTTTTTCTTGAAACAACTAATAAGAAGTACTGTAATTGCTTGTTTAATGTTTTGTTTGCTGTGTGGAAAGTGACTAACATAATATCCTATTATTTTATAGACAACTGAACAAGAGATTTGGTCAGTCTAAACATCCTGCATGATAGCACTGCAGTAAATTCCATGGTAATAGATGGTTAATGTGTCTTAGCACTTCTACTACCTTTCTTCCCCTGCTGATATTAAAGTTCAGCATCTTTCTTTCCCCTCACTGCCATTATAAAGTAATAGGGTGATACTTAGGTATTTGGCAATAGTGATTTTCCTTAATGAGTACTCACTGACTATTTGAAGCACTACTGTGGACTCCTGTATCATGCTGACCCTTGCTCACTTCCACTGTGGGTTTGGCACAAGATGCAAGGTGCTGTCCACTGGGTGTGGCCTGGAATTCGCCGTATCGTGGTACAGAACACCACTGCAGTATTTTCGTTTTATAGCTAACACCGGCATAAATGAAACACCTCTTAGTGGGGAATGCTGACAGAAGTTACTTGATACTTGAAATCCTTGATGTTTTTAGTCAAGACTGCAGAGTTTTGTTGCAGCTGTGAAGCCATTGAAGTACAGGCCTATATTATTTTATTATTCTTGTTTTCTTGGCAGTTAGTTACATCTGTTTTTTTATTCTAATTTTTCAGTGATCCTACGTATGTATTTGTTGTTATTGCTAGATTTCAAAGTACAAAAATACAAGACTACCAGACAGTTGTGGTGGAAATTTGTTTAAGTTGAAGTATGGACACATTGGTGTAGTTAACTATTTGCTGCATCATTTTTAGTCTATAGTGCCTCAGTATAGCAGACCAGTTAATTTAAATGACCCATACACTTTTAAAACTGTTCTACATTTTATTGTCTTAATGCAGCAGTAAAACATTTAGGTCTACTGTGTTCCGATGGATTTAACCTGGCAGTAAGTTAAAATGCATTAATTGTACAGGAAATCTTTACAAAAATGTTAACTTGGGCTCAGTATTGGATACTCTGATATATTTTATTTTTAATAACTTTCAACTAATATAATTAGTAAGATGTTTATTCATTAACTGCATCAGCCCAGTGAGTGGAAAATATATTCTTATTTTGCTCTGTTATAGCAAACCATACATATGTTGTGATGCTGTTAACCCTCTTACCACTGAACCTAGTGCCACAGGGTCTACAAGAATTGTTGGTTTGTGTCTCAGAAACTGAATAACATGAGAGAGACCTCTGTGCCTAAGATTTTTAGCAGAAAGTGTTGCATCCTATTGCCATTGCTTAATGTGTGTACCATATTTGCTGGACTAAAAGATACATCAAAGTATAAGACAGATTTTAGAGAGAAAGTTTTAAGGAAAAACCTTCTATACCTTTGGGCCATAAGATGCATACCCTCTTTTGGGTAGTATTTTTGAGGAAGGAGAGTCTGATATTCTGGAAAAATACAGTACATGCAATAAGAAACAAGCCTCTAAGTATTAGCCAGATTGGATCTTATCAGAGCCAGCAGAACTTGTCTGATTGACATGGTTCACTAGCATGTAAAGGGTTAATACAGTGAGAGAGAAAATTCATAAACTGATATGTTAAGTTATATAGTGTATTTTACATCTGGTTGCCTTTGTATCTTGAATGTGGTTTGTGAAGTTATTTGAAAAACTGTTGAATGGGAATGAACATTTTAAGATGTGATTACTGGTTCTTTATTGGGTGTAAGGAGAAGGAACAGATATTGGTATGAACTGTTATAGACATGGAACATTATGTTAGTGTAGACATCAGACCTTTGTTAATTGTTCAGGTCTATGAGTTGTTACTTTCATTTGATAAGAATACTACCATAATGCTGTGGATAGCTTCTGATGCAGTGTTGTTTCTGTCATGGATGGAAAAGGAAAGTTGTCTGAATCCAGTTCCTTTGCACCGTTTGACCTTACTCTAGCTATCTGTAATTACGAAACAACTAGGTTACTGTGAAAGGAATGTGTGAAACTGATGTCTTGAAACGTGAAGTGTTTAGTGTTTACTGAATTAAAGTATATGTTGTTTTAGCTGCTACATTATACTCATATTACATTTTCCTTTTGCATTATTTTATTTGGTGTAGCATATTCAGGTGTAACGTACACACACTCGAGAAAATATCAATAATAGGCAGCTCATGAATTGTAGATTTTCAGAGCAAAGACTGATCAAAGATTATTCTTCTATTGCAGTATTCCTGTTATGTTATAATAGCTTCAGTTTTTGTGCATTCCTTGTTTGTGAATAAACTTCTGCAGCAATAACAGAAATAACAAAGTTAAAAGGAGTTTAAACTCCTATGTTTGTACCAAGAAACAGCTGTAGATTTGGTATATGTATCACTGCCATCTAACTGCAGCCACACTTCAGATGTCACTTTTAGAGCTGTATGAAAGTTAATTACCTTTAAATACTCTTTTCTGTTTGTGGTAATAGTAATGATTATTATTATAGTGTAATGTAATCTGTATCTGTTGTAGAAGATGACAAATGTTTTCAAACATGTAGAAAGTGGACTTGAATGTTTTACCATAAATTATAGTACAATTATATCCAAGTCTATGCAATGAGGGTTAAAGGTTCAGTGTAGTTGATATAAAAGGGAAAAAAAAACAATAGTTTTAGTACTATGATGAAAGAAAGTTATATATACAATATTATGTACATAGATAAATCTTTGTGTATAGTAATATGCTTGCATACTTCATTATAGTATGTATTCACACATTTGATGAAAATTATCAGTGTGTAGTTGATCAGTATTTCAATACCTGTTTATGTTGTAGAAGAAAATGATTTTGAAGGTCTACAAGCTGATTTGTGTTATGTGTAATTAATAATTTATACTATTTTATAGCTAGTTTGTTGCACCTCATGACTCAGGGATGCCCAGTGTCTGCACAAAGAAAGGAAATGTTTGTGGCATTTAACTTCCAGAGTTTGTTAGAAAGTCTTTTGATATTTCCAGTGAATGAGCCTTAGACATGGTTGATAAATAGGTTCTCATAAATGGCTTTAACTGTTTCCACTCCACAGTTAGTTGAAATTGGCTACTCTCCATTTAAAGGCTGGCCATACATGCTTCTTCCTGCTCATCACTTTGCCTGCCTGCCTTCTCTGAAATATGAAGGTGACACAGAGAATTTGTGGTGAGACACAATATATGTAAACAATGCAAGGCAAGCCCTATGACTTGCACATAGTTTTACCTCAAAAAATAAAAAGGGACATTTACTTGAGCTGAGCAGTTGACAGTATACTATGAGTACATCTGTGATTGTGTCCCCACAAACGGTCTGTCTTACCTTCAGATTTCAGAGCATGCAGGCAAAGTGATGAGAAAGAAGAAGCCTATATGACCAGCTTGACAGAATTACTCCTATAAGAATAGATCTAAGAGCATGGAGTTCAGACTTGCTTCAGTAGATGACATCTGACGATAGAAGTAGGCCTCGTTAATTAAGGAACTGGCAGTATTCTTTTCAAATCTTAACATAGGAGTGGACATAGTTAAGTATGATTCCTGAGTTGGAGATGTGAAATAATGAAACTAATTTTGCTTCAAAACACTTTACAGTTCTGAACTGTTAGCCTAGTTTCATCTGTTTCGAGATTTGATTCAGAGTTAATGCAAAATAGTCAACCTCCTTGTTTTGCAGGTTGTGTACCACAAGCAAACAAAATAGACATGTGATTGAAGAAAAATGTGAAAATAATAGATGGTCCTATAGTCTTTTATTGTCATGTATCACAATGGAACCATTACCAATTTCCACCTGGTGCAACTAGTCTCTGAAAAATATGGACACCTCAAGCTCTAGTTTTGCTCTTTTATAATATAAACTATAGGTTCATTATTGCTGGTACCAAAGCCTACCATTTGTCATAACTGAGCCATGCAGTCTATGTTACATCCTCACAACATACTTCTAACTAACTACATGGCTTAGGGAACCCGAAAGTTTATCACCGAATTAACCAAAACCCCCCACTGGTCCCTGTCCTGGGCCAGCAAAATCCAGTCACCTTCAACTCCTATCTCCATAGATCCTGCATGACATTATCTTCCCATCTACATATAGGTCTTCCCAGTGGTCTCTTCCCTTCAGGTTTCCTGACCAATACCCAGTGCACACCTCTTGCCCCATCCATGCACGCCACATGCCCTGCCCACCTCAGTCTTCTTAACTTAATCACCCTGATAATATTGGGGGAGGAGTACAAATTTTTAATCTTGTCATTATGCAGTTTTCTCCATACCCCATCCTCTTCACTCCTAGGTCCAATTATCATCCTCAACACCCTATTCTCAAACACATGCAATCTATGTTCCTCCCTGAGAGTGAGTAACCATGTTTCGCACCCATACAAAACAACAGGCAAAATTATTGTGTATTTTAATCTTTAGGTTCTTAGAAGTCAGACAGGAAGACAAAATATTTTGAACTGACAAGTAGCAAGCTTTTCCAGAATTTAGTCTCCTCCGAATTTTCTAATAAATAACCCCCTCCCTCCCCACAAATATTTGAACTTTGTCACATTTTAAAAGGATTTAATAGCCACCCTAATATGATTTCTCCCTCCTGTCTGCTGACAGGATACTAACATGTACTTGGTTTTTTCTGAATTTACTTCTAGCCCCACCTTTCTACAAGCTTCTAGAAAAACTTGTGTGTTCTTCTTTATTGTATTTATATTGTCACCCAATAAATTAACATCATCAGCATATGCCAATAGCTGATGTGTCCCATTCAATTGCAAACCCTGCTGCCTGTCGTGGACTTTCCTGATGGTGTATTCTAACACAAAGTTAAAGAGCAATGGAGACAAACAACATACTTCACTAAAAGAAAGTATTCAGGCTTGTCCTTTGGTTTTGTTAAAATATAACATAATGATATCCAGGTATTGGTTCCAAAACAAAATCCACTTGTATCTCTAAAGTGAAAAAGTATGATTTCTGTTCCCCACTTCTTTAGAGCAGGACTGACAGCTACATTAACTAACTACCTTCATTGTTGTCTTCCTAAACCTGTTGATTGTTATACAGTTGATAAAGAAATTCCCTGCAGAAACATGCTGATGGATTTTATGTTCAAATCTTCCAATGTGGTTCACATCCTCAGCCTTTTTCTAGCAGTCCTGTAAATAGGACCCTATACAAGAATTATTACAGTTGGGTGTATAGGTTCTTAAAACCATTGTAGCAGGCTTATATAGAGGCCCATATATGGCAGTTATAACAGTCGGATATGAAAGCTTGTGTGTAGCTATAACCATTGTAATTGGCTAGTATGGAGGGTCTATGTAACCCATTATGGATGGTACTGAGGTCTCAATATAGCCATTAAAATGGGGTCATATGAGGGCCGTTATGAAAGTCTCTTTACAGCCATTAAAATCAGTTGTCATTGAAAACTGTACTGACATTATAATGGGCTGGCATGGAGGACAGGGTGGTCCTATATCACAGATCATTAAAATGGCTTCATACATACCACCATTCCAGACCATTATAACGTCTAAGCGAGAGTCTCAATCCCAGACCACTATAATGTTACACTGAAATATGTGCACATCGACCCCAGATCATTATAATGAACATAGAGGCACAGGCTGCTCGATCTTCGACTGTAATGGCTATAGGGGCTTCCATTCCATGCAATTATACTGGCTACAGACAACGCGTGATCCCAAACCACCATAACAGATAATGAAGTCGTCTTCGTAAACCATTATAATGGCTATACAGGACCTCCACCATAGACCATTATAATAGCTAATAGCGACCTCGATCCGAACCATTATAATGGCAAAGCAAGGGCTTCCATCCTAGACCATTATAACGGCTACAACCCTCGGCCGAAGACCATTATAATCGCTGTATTGGTGTGGTGTGGGCTCGATCTACGGCCATTATGATCGCAATGTAGGGGATCTCCATCACAGATCATCGGTCATTCACAAACCATTACAATACATGCATGGTGGCTTTGACCACGGAACACTAAAACGTAGTTTTGAGACTTCGATACTAGGCCATTACAACTAATACTTTATATTGGAATCTCGACCCGTGACTATTACTATGGTTTCTCTACCAAACCGTTTGAATGGCTGCATAGAATGTCGATCCCAGACGCTGATAATGGTGACACATTGTTGACGAGAACTTCAATTACAGGAACTCCCATAATTCATAATACATGGCGCAGAAGTTTTCGGTGGGTTCCATGTCACACAATATCCTGAAACAATCTTCTTTACTTCCTATCGCTCTTTTCCAGAGAATAAGTACCTCCTTTCGGAGATTTCCTGGTCTTAGATACATCCGATTGTGACCAGCTTACTGACGATCAAAAAATTAGTAAACTTTAATCATCTTGGTATTTTCTGTGATCTGTGGTAGGTTATCTATGGCGGTAGATGATGTTGGATGTTGTGTCATTGTTCTGGATTCCAGGTTTATAAAATAAGCCATTGATATTAATGTAAAAGAATGGCTGAAAGTAGACCAATAGAAGGAAATGAAAGCGACAAAAGGACTCTGGGAATAGAAAACATAGGTAGTGGTTCATATACTGAAGATATTTGGAAAATTTTTAAATATAGTTGCAGTGCTTGTTAAAACTTGCCCTTGTAAATGTAGGTAATGAGAGTTTTTAGAAGCACGTTCTTTTAATTTTGGCATTTATAACACAAATTAATGAACTACTTTGTTTCATCACATTTATCAGTACTTTGCATTTGCTTTTAGGTTCATCAATTCTTGAATGTGCAGTGTGCTTGCAGTCCTGTGTTCATCCTGCACAATTGCCCTGTGGACATATTTTTTGCTTTTTGTGCGTAAAGGGTGTGGCAAATCAAAGCAAGAAATGTGCAATGTGTCGTCATGAAATTCCAGCAGATTATTTTGAAAAGCCTGTCCTAGTAGCACAAAATAATACAGAAAAAGACATTGCTGAACTTGATGATGGCTATCAGTGGTTTTATGAAGGAAGAAATGGTAAGTTTTTTGTATTTCTCTTTTTTTGCACGCTTCTCTGGCGTCGTTCGACACCTACTTGCAAAAAGCTTTAGTAATTACTAAATTTTGATCACTCGATTATAAGTTTTCTCATTTTGATAACACTTATTATGGCTCTTAGAAATATAAGTATGTAAGGAATGTGTTATGATATATGTGGGCATGTTAGAATGTTTGTATGGAAGCTAAGAAGTGTAAATAAGTTCCAAATTGAGTGAAAGGTTGTGGGTGTTAGAATGGTTTATGTTTGTTATAATAACTGTAAATAAAAGCTAAAATTCACACACATGTTTAAGCAGTAACTGTTGTAAAGTTTTTCTAAAGTTGTATTTGATATGTGGTAGTAATGAAAATAGTTGTTTGCCATTTTTATAAATCTGTGAAAGTTTTACTGTGATATTTTTCTTTTTGTTCCATCTTTATTTTCTCTGTATCTTCTCCTTACAAATATAACCTTAGAGAAGGAAGAGGTTAATTTATGCAAGTGAGTTATATTCATATTTCTGCAGCTTATAGCATACTGTCCCTGTTTTGCAATTTCGACTGTCATGTAACAGAATAATTCATACTGCCATCTTATTAAAACATTTTAAAACATTCTGAAACCAGTGTCTTGGAACATGATTTACTGATCAGGAAGTAGAACGTTTGGTAAGCATTAGATTATGATAGGATAATATAAGAATTTTGACAGTTTTTAAAAGAAAATTTAGTAAGGTCAAGGAGAGCAATGGGAAGCAAAATAAATTATCCTAACATTAGTGATGTGATGGGTCATACATGTCCACTTCTGCCCAGATGGAGTACACACATGCAGTGTTTAATAGTAGAAGTAGTGGGAAAAGAGGAAATAGTGTTGCATGAAGAATATTTAAGTTCACAGTTTTATTTATGAATTCCTGTCCTAGGTTGGTGGCTGTATGATGAACGCACAAATGTGGATCTTGAGGAAATGTTTAAACTTGGAGAATCAAGTTGTGAGGTGCTTATATGTGGGACCTTGTATGTGATTGACTTTAAAAACTCGCAGCAATACAGGAAACATGAACCTACAAAAAAACGAAGAATCAAACGTGATATGAAAACAGCTGAAAATAAAGGCATTGCTGGGCTGCGATGAAAGGAATAGACATGCCAACATTTATACTTGAGCATAGATTTAGTAAGAACTGCTAGGAAGGGCCAAGATTATTTGGATAAACAAATACCTATTTATCTTTCATTGATCAGAACTCTAAACAGTATTCCAAAATTTCATTCATGTGTAGAACGTTTGTGTCTTCTTCATTATCGAATTGCATGTTAAATTGGTTTCTTTTGTGTGATCTGAACCTGTATTGTTATTGACATTTAAGTTAGGTGTATTTTGAAGTTATAGCCTTGAAACTTAGAATTGGGCTGTGCAAATTTTACTCTAGCTTTCCATGCATAGGTGGGGTTTTATATATGATGGCTATATGAGTTTGGGAGGTATCTATAAAACTAATGACAGTATATAATAATTTATTTTGTAAGGCAAGGTTGAAGAATTTTTCCCTTTTTCTTATTATTATGTGTGTATTGTATGACTGTGAAGTCGCACAGAATATATTAAGTAATGAATCAAGATAAATTTAAGGTCATGGGTTGTTTTGGTCTTACTAAATCTATGGCTCTTTGCAGGCTGGTGGCAATATGATGAGCGCACAAGTCGAGAACTGGAGGCAGCCTATAAGAAAGGAGAAAGGATGTGTGAACTTCTTGTGGCAGGTTTGCTGTACATTGCCGATTTTGATGCAATGCTTCAGATACGACGAAATGATCCTTCTCGTCGCCGACGTATCAAACGTGACCTATCCACAATTCCAAAGAAAGGTGTTGCTGGTTTGAGATTCGAAGGCTACCAGCAGGCAACAGAAGACCAAGTGGAAGAGGAAGTCCGGCCAAAGAGTCCTGTTCTTCAAGTTACTGCTGATGGAGCCATGACTCCTACCCCAGTTCCACCAACAAACACACCCCAGACTCCAGCTGGTGGAGCTGTCAGTGGAGATACAACACCAGATCGACAAGAGTCGCTTCACAGGGCTGTTGAACAGATCAGATCCCTGAGCCTCAGAGACGATGTCAGTGCTTCAGATGGTAGTGATGAAGATGAAAGAGGGAGTGGGGATGAGCACCAAGAACTGCCAGACTTTTCTGGGGTTGTACCTTCACCATGGGTGCTTACCTTTTCCTCAGATGAGGATCAGTTGTGATTTGTTTTCACATTGTTATTGACTAATATCTTCTTGAAAAATTTGTAGCATGTTTTAAAATGCTGGCCCAAACTAATTTTTAGTGTAGACATGTAATTAAAATTGTCATAGCCATCTAACTTCAAGAGAGAGATAATTTTTGTTTGCTGTGATTAAAAATTGCATTTTTATGTCATGATATGCCATGTTTTATACACCAGTAAACATCATGTCTTAGTGGTAATGTTTGGTTGTAACATTGTGTTGTAGGTGTAACCAACTACTGATAGAAATTGTTGCTGGTATTAGGTCAGGGTGTATTAAATTTTTAATGCAGTACTTGTCTTGAGGATAATGGACTTTGCACACTAAGTTCAATGTAATCAGTAATACGAGCATGGCACACTTTTGAGATGCGATCAGCAGTAGTGTCACTTACTGCAGGTTCATACATGGATGTGCAGTAATAGAGTTTTGAAAAAATTTGTTGCTTGGGTGCAGTAATTTTTTGTATAATGTAAAGCAACAAGATGGCATCTGCATGAAAAATAAAAATTGACTTGATGAGGATACCATATTTGCTGTATGTTATTTTAAACTGGTGAACAGAAAGTTACAGGAAACAAAATATGGTAAATAGGAAGCCTGTCTCACTTATGCATTGCTGTTTTTACTACAAATTTCCACACTAAGCTGGACTGCATTGTCATTTGTATTGTTATGGTGAATTTGTTGGTTGGCTGGATTCATACTTTTGTGTGTTTACAGTGCATGGCATCACAGAGACATCTCAGTGCTTGTAAATTGAGATGGTATTTAATGTGATCTTGTAGAGCAAACTCACAGTGCCACTTGTAATTTCAGAAATCAATCAGCATTCATTTTGGTTTGCAGCACACTTGGTTGCAGAAAGGAAAGTTAGTTCCATTATGTTGACTGCAGTTTCATTTCAATGCAATATCAATAAACCAGTTTCTTCACCTATTGTATGTTTTAAGACATTGAAGCAAGACATGCAATGTCCACAGTCATAGAACAAATTTGATTGAGATTGTATCATTGCAATAACTTTTGTTAAAATTGTCTGCTACGAACCTTGTGAATTTCCTAGGTTTACAGCATGCAGCATGTATGTTACACTTCACAATATCCTAGAATTTTCATACACGTTGCTGAGAGTACCTGATATCCACATTATTCGTTACAACTGGATCCACCGATTATGGCTGCTGACCTTGTAGGGAGAGCCTAATATGTGGACCACTCAATGAAGGAAGGAAGGAGTTTCTGTCGGTCAGTACAGTCTGTGTCAGTGCAGCAGTGTGGAAGCCTGATATTGTCTTGGGATTGTGCTGTGTTAACAACATGCCACCTGTTCCTTGCAATCTCCTTTCAGTTCATTGATAACGCCTCGTATCACAACACTCAGACAGACAAACCACCGATGTCTCAATCAAAGAAACATCCCATTTTGTTACATGTTCAAAGTTCAACCGTACAATTTAATCAAATTAATTAAATTAAAGCACAAATATTATGTGATTGATCAGATTTTAGCAGACAAAGAACGTACTGTGCTGAGATTTCTGCCGTACCACTCCTATTTAAACCCCAATGAACTTATTTGGGTAGATGTAAAACAATGGGTTGCAAACATTTAAAATTAAGGACGTCGAGTATCTGTCGCCAGAGATTCGAAGGAATTGGGCAAGAGGAATGGGATAATGTAAATTTCTACCATCTTCATATTTTTACAAGCCATATGATATCAGACGTGTTCACGGTTGGTCATCATTGCTGCCATCTGTGATAGCTATTGTGTACGTCTCAAGATATGTACTTTCATGCTAACATTTTTTCCAGTGTTACTTTGTGTCGTTCTCTGTGAGATTTTGCGCTTGGTGTGGTGGATGACGTTAATTTGTACCTGTTAAAAGTGATTTGGCGTGTTAAATATGTAAACAAGATGTGGAGTACAGTCGTGTGAATTTGCAGTTTGTGTTTACGTTGAGATTCAAATTCGAGAGAAAATGAGTATATTACAACAACCAGTAGATATTTTTGTTACGTACATTGAGACCGATGGCCCGCTTTTGAGAATATGGGCTCAATTGGAACGAACTCAAGCCACATTAGTGGAACGTTTAATTTTGCAGCTGTCAGAGCAGTTTGAAAGGGGTTTAGGAATACCTTCTACTATTAAAGTAGGTCAGTTGTGTTGTGCGAGATACAGCGATGGTGTGTATTACCGTGCTCGTGTTACAAGGCCTCCCGATGCGTCTGTGGGGCAAGTTGCTGTACATTTCATAGATTATGGTAACTCTGAAGTTGTGTCTGCTCGCGATATCAGATCCTTGGAAGAAAGTTTGCTAACCCGTTTGAGTGATCAGGCAACAGAATTTTTTTTGGCCGGTGTAATACCTTTCACAAGCAAATGGGATGAGAACAGTTTGGCATATATTCGGCGGGCATTGTGCTATGAAGAGTTAAAGAGTGTGGTAATTGCTCAGATTGGAAATAAGCGGTTGATAAAAGTCTTTTACAATAATGAAGATTTTGCCCAAATTCTGATAGCAAATAAAGTTGGAATAGCAATAACAATTCCTGCATATCAAGCTCTTCTTCAGGGCTATTTTGGCTTGGACTGTGCACCACCACAATTTTCAGGTATTGCTGTACCACCACCTGCAAGGTTGTTAATGAGTCAGTTACAGGGTCAGGCAGTGCCCATTCTTCCAGCAGTAAGACTGGAAAGCAATTCTGAACAAGTGTTGAGGAATGCATCTTCAGTTCGAGAAACTGTGCGCATTTTCACAAGTCCAGTGTTGGAACTGAACTCAGAACACATGGTTTATGTGTCTTTTGTTGAAGATGGCCCATCATCCTTTGCAATTCAACTGCAAGCTGCAGAGGAAATGCTTTCAGCTTTTATGGATGAGATGAATAATTCCCCAGCAGTTCCTTTGACTCAGCCATTATTGCCGGGTTCTGCCTGTCTCGGGAGATTCACAGAAGACAAGACACTGTGCCGTGCAGTTGTCATGGCTGTCTTGGATGACAAATGCAGGCTGTATTATGTGGATTTTGGCAATTCAGAAATTCTTCCATACTCGGAGATCTTTGAACTACCCCAACAGTTTATTACTCCAAAAGTGATGGCTTTACGTTTTGCTCTAGCTGGTCTTAAAAATCTAACCATTACTAATGAGATAAAGTCATACTTCAAAAAACTAGTGACAGAAAAACTGTTACATTTGCGGGTTGTACCACCAGAGGGTCCTCCCCTCAAGCAGTATGGAGAGTTGAAGCTTAATGGTACAAATGTGTTGGATTTGCTTGTTCAGAAAATGAAGGCTCAACAAGTTCCCCTTTACTACCCAGTGATGCCAATAATGCCGGTTGGATTGAAAGATTCCGTTAAAGTGTCGTATGTGATAGATGTGTCAATGTTTTATATTCAATTTGAAGCAAATGCGGAAGCACTGAACTCTGTGATGTCAGCAATTGAAGCTATTTGCTCTGATACAGCTCCATGTTTGGATGTTGATCAAATCCAGATTGGGTTACCCTGTTGTGCTCTGTATAGTGAAGATAAAAAATGGTACAGGGCAAAAGTACTGTCATTCTCATCTGGTTTGGCTGAAATAATGTATGTTGACTATGGAAACAAAGATTCAGTACCATTGTCATCTCTCAAGTGCATTGATCCAAGTTATGTAAAGATTCTGTATACACAAGCTATACCATGTTGTCTGAGTGGGTTGGAAGAGAATAAGAATGAGGACTTGGCAGTCAGGTTTGAAGAGATAACTTTAAACAAGACTTTGACCATGTTGGTGAAGGCCAAGTTGCCGAATGATGTTATGCTTGTGGAACTGTATGATAACTCATCAGGACCACATGTGAATATTGGTGACCAGTTATTGTCTTGTAACACAGCCCAAGAAACTACTGGAACACAGAACCAGTTGTCCATGTACAATTCTCCAACTAAAGATGATGGTGAGTGTTTGCAGAAGTTTTACAGTGTAGTGATCATTGCATGTTAGTCACTAATTTGTTTTAATTTGTACATAAAACCTCATGTAAACATTCATGTGAGTGTCAAATACATATTTTTGTTTATTAGCCATTACAAAGATCATTGTAACTTAAATCCAACTGGTCATTGTATTATATAGATATAATATGTATATTAAAACTTGGAGTTGGTTACAAGCCATGTGAAATGATCCAAGTTTGTTTTAAGTTGCTTTCTATTTATTTTGGATCAATGACTTGAAGAGTATCATATAAAGCATTCTGGTAATTCATTTGTTTTGCTGGAATGATGCTTTACAAAAGGCTTTGTCTGCAGATGTTCAGCCTAATATAATCTCTACCAACCTAAAGTGAACTAACTTTCTCAGTGTATAGAGACATGGTTTTACTGGTGGCAAGTAAATAGATGGTAAAAGTATGTACTTTGATAGTTTCATAGAGTACAAAGGAATCATATTACATGGCAGATTGTTATTGCAGTAAGGAAAGAAAATTTTTGTTCCATATCTGCTGATGTCAGTAGGTTGTAGCATTGATGCTCTGAGACTTATATTCAAGAATTCTGACAAGGAGACCCAGTCGATTATTGCCCTCCAATTCAGCTCCGATTTTGCAGTGTGGCAATGGACCCTCCTTTGACTCCTGGCCAAAGTGTTAGGTGTAGACACTCCACCATTTCTTTAGAAAACCTAGTTTCATTTTCCACTTTCTTTACCATTGTTTCATATTCTTTTTAAGTGAAGAATTTTCGTACCTTCAGGGATAGTTCAGTTGATTACATGCTTGCTAATGATGTGGCCATTCTGTATTTTATATCCACATAGGTGTTTATTTGTTTTTTACAAATAAACCTTTTTTATAAAAAAATGTGAGAAATTTTAAAAACTTTAAACCATTCATTTTTTAAAATCCTTGTAATATCCAATTATAATTTGCAAAATAATGGTTCAACTTTTGTGTGCAGCCATAAATAAGGTATTTTTTAAAGTGCTGTAGGATGGTGAATGAATTTTTAATTTAGTGAGTAGGATTTGGTACAGATTTTTAAGTCATCCTAATGGTTGTTGCTGCAGGCTGGCGAGAGGCTTCTACAGAAGTTAGTATGGAGATGTCACATGAAGAAGTGGAGTTTAAGAGGAAACAGCAGATGTGGGATAGAGGTACAGAGAAGTCAAATCAACGATGCCCGAGGTATTTAAGATTGCAGTTTCTTTATTCCAAAAATGAGGATTTGGTGGTGAATTTGGATGATTTGGGTGGGACAAACCTTTTTATGAAAGGGCTGAGATGCATGTTTAGTGATTTTATGACTACATTTAAGTTGCTGCACATGGATAAAAATAGGCTTCCCTTTGAGTTTAAAAATATAGCTGTGATAAAGAACCAAGAACTGTGGGGAAGGGACCAAATGATAGACATATATAAAAGAGAGAGGAGAAAGAATGGGCACAGATACAAAAGTAGCAGAATGAAGAAAGTATGTTACAAGATGAACCACACTGGTGAAAGCATCATTGGACATTGATGATTTAAAATATAGTTGTACTGATTTAATCAGCAGGGATATGTTGTGTAAGGATGAGCTGAAGCAACAACTAGTACTTTGTAGCACATTGCTTCCCAAATTTTCTGTCATCCTTTCAGTCAAAATAGTACTGACTGAGCCATAATCACAGCTAAAAGATGCAGATTAAAAAATACACATGACCATTTTTTAATAGAACACCAAACAGAAAGACTAATTAAAATTTGAGAGACCCTCCTTATAGCATGCCAAACAATTTCTGAATGCAGAAAATAATACCAGAAAGCTGGTGGTTGTATTATCCAGTAGACCATATTTTGTTTTTATACTACTTTATAATATGTATCCATAAAAGTGGTATTTTGGACTTTTCCAATCATCTATATTTCAATAATATTGTGTTTCGAAAGCTGTATCTTCAGGTAAAAAGGGAAAGATAAAAACCCCCGGCTCTTGGGTCCCTTGGTCAGGTTATCCTCAGATCTGGACAAAGTATCACTTTTACAGATTATAATGCACCATTGTCTGAAACATTCAGACTTCATCAAACACATATCCAGATTCGCACAAGTGTGATGCAAACAGAATAAGAAATAAATTGAGAATGTTAAGATAATCATTGCTTCAGAATACAGTGGCATATAATGCTACTCAGATTGTAATAATGTAGAAAAAGGAATGTGATTTTTGGCCTTACCAATTCTTCAGAAGTGTTAGCATCCACAGAATGCTCTGTTAAGAAAGAATATGTTCCAGAAATATAGAACTCATGTTACTTCATTTTTTACAACATAAATTATCAGAGAGCAAGTGATTTGGTGATAACATGGAGGTGTCAGGTTCAAGATCAGCCCAATCCAGTACAAGTTTTTCCATGTTTCTTACCTGATCCCACTTCACAATCAAATCTTTATGTGTGTGAAGAATACCAGGCTCACACCAAGGTTTCTATCCTGCATTAACATGTAGGCTGTCTGTGCCTTTGTTGTTATCTTTCCTATCATTATTTTATCATCAGCAAAATGAAAGTGTAGTCCTCTTCTTTCTCTTATCAAAAGTTCAAATTCTTAATCTGTACATAAGCCTCCCCCCCAATTCGAAATTCTTTAAGAATTTTTACTTTTTACAGTGTTGGGATCTGAACTGCAGCTTGAAGTGTCACTTAAGCAGGCAGATTCCAGTCATGTCATTGCAATAGGAAAGTACTTTGAGTTTGGTGTTCATAATGAAGTCTTTCATCGTAGAAATTTGCATGTGGAAATACCATGGTTTTGTGAAATACAGTTTGGGAACTTCTGTTGCAGCATGTTATTGTGACATACCTAATATGTTCTCATCCATAGGTCTCAGTCCCAATGCAGAGAAGCACTACCCTCTTTAAAGGGGTTGAACTGGCGTTCCTCTCTCAGAAAGCCACGGTAACCCTTATACACAAGTGGTGTTATTCAGAATGTGTTACAGCTTTTTGTTCTGTTTGTCTGTGGCATACTTTTTTCTTTTCTGTTATGATATATGCTCATTGTATTTTATATGCATGTGCCTTAACATAGTGTGTTTGAAAGTTCATAGTGCATTAAGCACTGAATTGTTTTTCTTTAAGTTTACATGAAAACTATTGAAACTAGTTAGCCTAGATAAAATGTGTTTAAATTAAACCTATATTACAATCTATATAGGTAAACATATGTCCAATGCATTTCCTGTTCAGAATGGTATGACACAAGAATGTTCTTACCATCATTGCTTTGACATACACTATCAGGAAGGTAATGTTAATTGGGTGGAAATATAATTATCATAAAAAAAACCCACAGAAATTGTTTTAGGTGCTAGTAAGAAAGTTAGTCTAGAAATAAATGCAGGCTACAGAGCATAATCTTTGCATAATGGTCGAGAATAAGTCCATTCAAAATGTGGCAATGTTAAAATGTTCGGCTATGATGGTAACAAATCAATACTCAATTCATCAGAAAATTAAGAGTAGTCTAAGCTCAGGGAAAGCTTACTACCACACAGTTCAGAATGTTATGTTATAAAGATTAAAATGTACAGAACTGTAATTTTACCTGCTGCTCTTATATGGGTATGACACTTTGTCCCTTACATCAAGGGAATACCACAGATTGAGGTGTTTGAGAACAGGTTACTTAGGAGAATATTTGGAACAAATAGGTATGAAGTGACAGGACAGTGGAGGAAATTGCGTAATGAGTAGCCCAGTTTGTACTTTTCACCAGGTACTATTAGGATGGTCAAATCAAGGAGGATGAGATGATTGTGGCATGTAGCACACATAGGAGTGATGAGAAGTGTGTACATAATTTTGGCTGGAAAGCCTGGGGGGAAGAGACTACATGGAAGATGTTGGCATGGATAGTAGGGTCGTATTAAAATTGATCTTAGGGTCATAAGAATTGAGGGTGTGAATGAATTGGTTTAATCTGGCTGTAGAAAGGAACTGGTAGCATTTGTTGTGAATGTAGTAATGAATGTTTTGCTTCCATAAAAGGTAGGGAATATTATGAATAGCTGAGTGATTATCAGTTTCTCAAGAGGGGCTCTGCTCCATGGAGTTAGTTACAGTGTATTTGGATTGTTTGTCATTGACTTTATAATCTACAATGTGAGCACAAAAGAACTTTACACTTTCAAAATGATACAGAAAACAAATGTGGCATACTTAGTACTTCACACCTTCACCGGTCAATAGAAAAACTATCAAAGTTTTGTAAATACGTCACAGAGGCTCGAAGCAAATCAAACTGCAGGTGTTGAGACAATAATCCAGTTTGTCCCAAACTTTGTGCAGTGTCCCTAGTCATGGTAGCTGTGGCAGTTGTGATTTGCTACCTCAACTCTGGCAAAGGTTGTGGCATAAATGTATACTCTTCTGGATGGTTTTGTGTGAAATGCATGTTGTACAGCTTTTACAGGCTCTTTCTTTGCTAACTGCAGGACACATACAACTCCACTGTTGTGGGATAACCATTTTAAAAACTAGTGATGTATTACAGAGGTGCCACAACAGTCACTGAGGTCATTTGAAACAGGACTGAGGGTTTTTCTATTGACCAGTGTGGGTATGAAGTTCTAAGTATGCCACATTTGTTTTTTGTATTATTTTGAAAGTGTAAAGTTCTTTTGTGCTCATTCTGGTATTATCCCTGACCTCAAAATTAACATACAATCCTGCACAGTTCTGATTTATTTTCTGTAGCACATTGACACTTGTTTCTTTATTCTTATTCACAGTCACATATAGCATGAAATAGTATTTATGATTAATTCAATACACTGACAGAAACAGCTTCTTTATGTAGAGCACTGTTATCCCTGCATAAGATATTTATAAGGAAGAAACTGCTACCCCAGGCAGTCTCAAACAAACTATATAGTTAACTTCATAAAGTATTTGGTGTTATGTTGTGATGTTTGATTTTATGCTTAAATCTGTAACATGGTTGCAATGTTCTGGATTGGACTAAGAGTAATTTCTTTGGTTTCTCATATAATTCAGCTACAGATATAAATGTTATGAACAGTATAAGAAGAGTGTGTGTGAAATTTTTATGAAGATCTCATTAGAGACTGCTCCATATTGGTAGTATTTAACTCTGTACCCTGATCATTATTAACATGGCAGGCAAATTTGGGAACTGGGAACATCACTATCATTTTCTTTGTGAGTCTTGGAAATTGTTTATGGTAGTAGAGTTTTGGCAAATACACAGCTTTTATTAAGAGTATTTTTAGGAAAAAAGGACCTTGCAGATTGGTTTAGTTCTGGTAGATAAAAGATAAACCATGGTGACCTATAAATCCCAAATTTGTATGGTGAAACTTAAAAGTTTTTGCATGAAACCAAACTTGGTAAATGTTGGCAGCAGATCAGATGAGAACGTGAGTGAATTGAGGTCACAGGACAAGGGTGGTGGTGGTGGTGGTAAGCCTTGGCGAAACAAAGAGTCTGCCAACTGGAGGCAAGATCATGGAGACATTGGTGCCAGAGGAAAGTGGGGTGGTCGAGCTGATGGAGGGAGGACTGGAGGTGAAAAATGGAATTCACATGGAGGTGATGATCGACGAGGGAAGTCCTGGAAAGATAGTTCTGTCGGCATTGGTTCAGGTAGATCAATGTGATAACTTGTTCTATTTGTATATGTTTCTTTTGTGCGTGCGCGTGCATGTGATGCACGTGTGTGTGAGGGATACTTAGTGGAAAGGTGTGTTTGTGTTCATATCCAGTAGTGCAATTTCTTGTATGCCATTAATGCCACTTTATGAAGAAGCCCTGAGTGTTGTAGTGTCTGTCTCTCCTGGGACACTTCTCCATTTGTTTATTCTCTTACATTTGTTTTCCTGTTGTCACATTGTAATAACATTTTGGTAATGCTGTATTTATGCTTCTTTTGCCTTCCATCACTTGGCACAGTACTGTTATGTTTGATAGGATTTGCCGTTTGAGTGTTATGCCAGGTATTTTGGCCGGTCTCCTTTAATTTATATATATTTTTATGGCTCTGTTGAATTATGGATAGTTTTTCAGTTGTTTGTTTGAAAATGCAGCAGGTATCCTCTCATTACTTTTCAAATTTAATTTGGAATGACTGCAATTGTCAAGCTTATCATTGCTGTTAAGTAAATTTCATATTATTTGAATTATTTGTTCCATTTGCAACACTGTGTTGTCATAACCCTTTTTTGATTTCTTCATTTCATATTGCAACTGTGTTTTATTTATCACAAAAACTAGGCTGTTGACTGAGAAACATTCACACATATATATTAATAATATAAAGCAGTACTCAGAAGGTTTCTGTTTACCCAGTATGTATTCTGAGCTAAGAAACTGCTAGATCCAGAGAGTTTTCTAGGTGCTTGATGTATTCTGATCACAAAATGACCAGAATTTTCTGCTTACATGTGAATGTGTAGCATATTAGTTGCGACATATAAGAAATTTATGTCTGTGTTTCTCCAGATCTTATTTCGTGTTCTTTCTTTCATTCTTTCTTTGCTGTAATTGTAATCATATACTGTACAGTTATGCAATATGAAATTCTGTTGGACACGTGAATTACTCATGTTCTTCCCTCTTGTGACAGATGTCTTATGTTGTTGTGTGTTTCTTGTGTCTTTTCTTCTTCATAAGATCTCATCATTCCCTCAGTATCTCATGTTCTGTGCTGTTTTCCTAACTTTAAGGTACTTTGCATTGGATGCAATTTGTCATTGAGAGTCATGGAGTGTTGTGTTATTATTGTTAAGGCAATAAAGGAGATTTCAAAGATGAAGTCGGTGGCAATCGGAGTGGAGGTGGTCGTTGGAACTCTAATCAAACTGGAGGACGGCGTGGGAAATGGAATGAGAATGAAGATGATGATAGTAGAAGAAACAAATGGCGGAATGATGGTGATGATTCTCAGAGGAGAGGTGGTGCTCGTGACTGTTCCAACAAGTGGAGGGGAAACAGGGCAGATAATGACAATGCAGGATCAAGAGGAGGACATAAGCCATGGGGTAGTTTGATTCTGGTTTGTTATACAGAATTGTGCAAGCTGTACACATCAAGTCCCTAATTTCATGAATGTGTATTGTCTGAAGAGCCCTGATATAACCACAAACCTCCTTTTTTATATGATTATCTTTATTATTTCAAAGAATTGTGTTTGCTTCCTTGCAGAAGAACAGAAGTAACCCTTTTACTATAAAGGAGGAAAAATAGGTTATTTAGTCAGTATGTGATTTTCTGAATTGAAAAATGCATGTAATGTTTTATCTCTGTACACATGTCTCCCAACATTCTTACTACTAGTGCTAAAAGAATTGTTGTGTTTTTTTGTAAAATTTACTGACACAGGAGAGACTTATGTTAAGAAGCAGAAAGTCTTTGAAATAAAGGGGCTAGTAGAACCTGCCTCATTGACTTGGAAATGATTTAAATCAGTTTGTGTTTCTGAGATTTAATTTTTTTTTTCTGTTGAAATATTCAAAAATAAAATAACAGCATTATAGCACTGTATTTTTCAGACCTGCTCCTTTCATAATAGTAAAGGGATTGAAGGTAATGCAATTTATGAACTTTAACACATTTTTTAGCATATGCAGAAAAGTAATGATGGAACAGGACATCCATGGCATTTATTAAAAGAAATTGTTGTTAATGAAAGTATATGTTTGAATGTAGAACATTGAACAAAGTGTACCTAGAAGCCATAAGTATTGTGAAGAAATTTAAATTGGGTAGAACCCAACAAAAAACATTGTTGTGCAGCGAAGCATTTGTACCTTTCACAGAATTAGTTGCTTAAGATTTTGTTATGTTTTGTGTGTTTTACATTTATAATTTAAAATTGTGTTCTGTACAGGTAAGCGTGAACAATCTGGGAATAGGTATTGTTACCAGAAGAACAATGAGAATGAGGTAAGATGCTTTAGTCATTGTTAATGTATGATTGATTTTTTAATACTTTGTTGGGAGTTGTGACTAAATCTGTAGTAAATGATTAGAATATTCAAAACCACTAATACCAAAGCCTAGGATCATATCCTGAGCCAGTTCACATCTCCACAGCCTTTTAGTTTGGCAAGTCTCAAAGAGATTAAGGAAATGTTTCAAAATAATTTGTTCTGATAGGATCTCAAAGGGTATAAAGTATCAACCAAGAGAAAGCAGGGACTTAGGAAAGCCATTAAAAGGATGGAGAGGCCCTGTTTTATAATACTGTAACATATCAACTGTGTCTGATAATGGAAAATAAGTTTTGGAAAGTGGGTGAGGTGATAATGGCTTTTAATTTACTTTTAAAATTTGTTCTTGTTTGCGAGTGTTCAAATTATGAAACTCTTAAAAATTATTTATGTCCATAAGAGTTGCTCCTCAATACTCTTCTCTTCCTTAGTAGGACTTTATATGTTTATTAGGAGCTGGTGTAGTTTGGTAAGTAAAGTGACTGCCTATATGCTGGATGGGTGGGGTTCAATTGCTGGTTGAGGAAGGACATTTTGTTCTCTAACGCAGCGTTCAGACTGGGGTCATAGTGTGTCTCATGTGTAATGGGTACTGGTGAAGTGACCAGAGTAAGAAGGTGAATGCTTATCTCCTAATGCTAAGGTTTAGAATGTGTGGAGCTTTGTTTCTATGGTCAGGGGTCTGCAAGTTTCATGCAACTCTTTTTTCAAAAGTAATGCCTCAAAATTTTTTAGTATTGAAGGTATGCAAATGCAAATTGTGTCATGAAACCTTAAGGTACTTACAAGATATTAATTTTCATTTGTGAAGTCGTGAAGGAGAAAAAATTTGAGGCATTACTTTTGGAACACAATACGTTTATGCATGCAAGTCTTTGTTAGTAGACTAACAATCAACATAAATTAAACCCTGTACATGTGTTGACTCATTTCTGTAATGTGAAAATATGTGTCATACTACAAAGATTGTTTTAATTGATTTGTGAATAATATAGCCCAATATGTAATTAAAATAATTAAGATTATATTCTTGTTTCTTGAATATGAAATCATTATTTGGTCATTCTATTCAGCACATCATAATTCATCCTGATGGTTGTCATTAAGTATTTATGTTATGAAATTACTTTCAGTTGTTTTGATTTACATGGAAAATGTAAATAATTTGCATGTTTTACATATCAGTGATTTCCTCAAAAAGCCAGGATTTCTTTACACAGATGTTATACCCATATTATAGTGTATTAAACTTATATAAATAATTAAAATATGTGAACTAGTACAGTTGATGTTGGTGCTAAGTCTCTCTCTGGCATCAGTTGGAGAAAAAATGTAATATTATTTTCTAAGATTATTGAAAAAAAGTCTGTTCTTCCTTACACAATTGCTGACACCCATCTGAGATGCTTTCGCATGTGAATAACTTTGCCTCTTGTGTGTTCATTATTGTGCTTCATCTTTTTATCCTCAGAATGTGAAGATGGAGGTGTGGAGAAGCAGTAAGCAGGCAAGCACTCAGGAATGGGGTGATGATGATGCAAAATCAGTTGTTCTAGATTCTATTCCTGAAGCAGCAGTTCAGATTGGAGACATGAAACCTGTGGAAGTGGTGTTCTTGGCAAGCCCAGAAGAATTTTGTGTTCAGGTACGAGCTGTATAAGTTAAATATTATGTTTTATTGTATGAATTAAAATTATGGTGTTCCAACATAACAGGGACTCATTTCTGTTTATCAATATAAAATATATTGTAGTTTTAAAAACATGTGTTTATATGCTGATGATGTTAATTTATTGGGGGACGATATAAATACAATAAAGAGGAACGCAGAAGTTTTACTAGAGGCTGGTAGACAAGTGGGGCTGGAAGTAAATTCAGAAAAAACTAAGTACATGTTAGTATCTCGTCATCAGAAGACAGGCGGGCAAAATTATCTTAGGATGGCTAATAAATCCTTTGAAAGGGTTACAAAGTTCAAATATTTGGGAACAACAATAACAAATCAAAATGATACTTGTGAGGAAGTTAGGAGGAGACTAAATTCCGGAAATGCTTGCTACTTCTCAGTCCAAAATATTTTGTCTTCCCGTCTGATTTCTAAGAACCTGAAAATTAAAGTATACAAAACAATAATCTTGCCTGTTGTTTTGTATGGGTGCGAAACATGGTCTCTCACTCAGAGGGAGGAACACAGATTGCAGGTGTTTGAGAATCGGGTGTTGAGGAGGATATTTGGGCCTAAGAGGGAAGACGATGGGGCGTGGAGAAAACTGCACAATGACGAGCTTAAAAATCTGTACTGCTCCCCCAGTATTGTGAGGGTGATTAAGTCGAGAAGAGTGAGATGGGCGGGACATGTAGCGCGCATTGATGGTACAAGAGGTGTGCACCGGGTACTGGTTGGGAAACCTGAAGGGAAGAGACCGCTGGGGAGACCTAGACGTAGATGGGAGGATAATCTCAGGCGGGATCTATGGGAGATAGGAGTTGAAGGAAACTGGATTTTGTTGGCCCAGGACAGGGTCCGGTGGAGGGCTTTGGTTAATTCGGTGATGAACCTTCGGGTTCGGTAAGCCATCTAGTTAGTTAGTTAGTTATACAGCCAATATGGGATGTATTATTTTGTGCCAAATGATTAGAGACAGACAGGAAGGAGCGTCTGTGTAGAAGGTCTGGCATTGTCATATTTTGGTTTTAGTCCTTATATTAGTGTACCAGATGGTAATTATGGCACAGAAGTTACAGCCAGTAAAGTAAGGATGTGGCTTTTTTTATATTAGTCATCATGTTGGCTGTACAGGTTAAACATATCATTATCAAATTATATAATTGTTATAAATAATGAATTGTAAAGAATATGGAAGTGACTGTAGGCTATTTTAAGGTATAATCCCATCATTTGCATGGGAGGAATGAGGAAAACCAATATGTCAGTCAGAATATCTGGTCTCTCACATGCATAATTTTATGCAGTATTATTGGTGTGGTCTGTTTACTTTTTGTTGAGTGTTTTTTTTTCTTTTTTCCCAATAGGTTACTTCTGAAAGATCTAAGTTGACCTCTCTGATGGAAGGCATTACTTCAACATATGGTACTGGTGGTGGCAACTCTGTGCCTAGTGCAAGTTTAATAGCTGGCATTGCTTGTGTGGCTTACTACTCTGAGGATGGCACTGCATACCGAGGCATCATAGAAACTGTGGACAGTAGCTCTGCAGTTGTTCTGTTTTGTGATTATGGGAACAGAGAGGAGGTACCTTTGGACAAGATAAAGGAGATTTCTCCTGAGTATCTGAGCCTTCCCATTCAGGGGCTTGTGTGCAGGTTGCTGGCAGCTAAGCCTCAGCATGGCATTTCTTGGTCAGAGGAAGAAATAGCTAAATTTACCACAATGACAGAGGAAAATAATCTGCAAGCACATTTTATTAACAAGTCAAATGGTGTATATGAAGTTGTGTTGGAAGATTCTGATACTGGAATTAACCTTAATGAGCAGTTTGGTGCAACAGTAGAACAAGTACGGTATGCTGGATTTAAAGCTGGGGTTGAACAAAACCATGAAGTGGCCTTTCAAGGGCAGAGATACATTGTTCAAACTGTGGCACCAGAAACAGAGGATGTTATAATAATGTGGTTCATTAATCCAGAGCAGTTTTACTGTCAGTTGCTGACATCACAGTTGGCAGTAGGTGATATGATGAATGCAATTCAGACTGCATATCATGGCAAAACTCCACTTACCTCATCTGTCCAAGTTGGCTCTCCTGTGATAGCAAAGTTTATGACAGATGGTGTTCTCTATCGCGCAGAAGTGAAGGAAGTCCCGGATGCTTCATCTTTCATTGTGCAGTTTGTTGACTATGGTAACTTTGATCTTGTAGCGAGGAGCAATGTGTGGGACATGGAGAAGAGGTTCATGGCCTTACCAAGACAGGCATTACCTTGTTGTTTAAGGGGGGTGAAGGCTTCAGATGCACAATGGTCCAGAGGAGGTATGGGGGTTGATAAGTATTTTGAAGCAGAAAAATTCAGTTGCACATTCCATGATTGTGAAAATGGTAAATACAGTGTGTCTCTGGTATCAGAAGATGGGAAGAGCATTGCAGACCAACTTATTGCAGACGGACTTGCTGTGGCTCAAGATGTACATTCTGGGACCATAAAGACTGCAGATACAGGTGAGTACTTACACAGTATCATTTATTTATATCAAATTAATTTATGACCTGGGATAGCTCTGCTTGAATCGTTTATTCCCAGCAGGACAGTGCTGTTTGTCTTCAAGTAGCTTGTTCAGACACACTCTAGAACTTACACAGTCTCCTCTAGTTGGTGTCTATAAAAATGACCACTTGCCTGATTCTAGTGCAGAAGAATATGTAGATTTATACCTTCACTCCATACTTCTTCATTACATGTGGTGCTTGATTAAGCATGGGGATAACTATCTTTTTACTTGAAGATTTCTGTCTTCTGGGTTGTTGCGCTGTGTAGTCTGGTCGATGTTAACCAACGTTTCAGAGATCATACTGCCTCCGTCATCAGGGCGATGATGGAGGCAGTATGACCTCTGAAACGTTGGTAAACATCGACCAGACTACACAGCGCAACAACCCAGAAGACGGAAATCTTCATACTCACCGCTGTGAGAACCTCAAGTCTTAAATCTTTTTACTTACTTTTCTTATTGTGCTAGAAAGGATAGGCTTATAAAAATTATGCTCTTGATGTTTTGAACCACCCTAAAATTTCATATCATCAGTAATACCTATATGGTAATAGTGTGAACTTCCTGAGGTGATTTCAGCATAGCAGTAAATCACAATAATGTCCTGAAGTATAGTGTGGTAATAGATTGTTAAAAACTATACAGCTTTTGTTGATATAATTTAGGAGACTGTAATGCCAAATTTTGGTAAAATTACGAACATGGTGGTGTGGAATACTGAAACTTCATCTGGAATATGTATTGGTGGAAATTATGCTCAGAATTAGATAGCTGAATTGCATAATTATAAGTATCACTTGTTCTTCCAAACTTCATCATATAGATTGAAGAATTTGACAGAAAGTAGATGTTTTTCTCAGAACTTCTTGTTATCTTGTGATTATGTATATCAGGCAAGTCATTGCACTTGCTTGAGAAAGCATTTCCAAGATTATTATTGATGACATTTAAATTTTGTTACCATAAAACAAATGATGCATTGCAGTAATTAAATTTTTTACCTATAATAGATTTGCTGTTACTCAAGGTATTTTACTTTGGGTATATTTTGTAAGTACACTGACTTGAGAAAAGTGTTATAGTTTATGCTGTGCAAATTATCATTATCATCAGTGTATTTGAATATCTAATTTTAGGTATTCATTTACATTCCCTTAATGTACATTGGCACCTCTGTGTGTGTGTGAACTTGCATGCCTCTCACAACTGATTACTGACACTGAAAATTTTAAGTAGATAGCTTTATGTTTTGTGGTAAAAGTATTATGACTCATCCCGTGTTCATGAAAGACTATTTGCTGTTCTTGTTTTGCTCATCTTTTGACATCAGAGTGTAGCAACATATGCACATAGCCGGTATGCTGACATATGATACAGTCTGTGTAATCTTACTTGCAACTTGAGACAGTTGATTTGCTCTTGTGTAAACAATTTTACCAATCCTTTGTTACTTCTCCTTCCTTGGTCCACATATTCTCCTCAGCACACATTTTCTGTATAAGTTCAGACCAAATTTCACACCCATGTTTCTATCAGGAGAGACAGCCATAGACCTGAGTCTGCTTCCTGGGCAGATTGTTGCTGCACATGTCACATGTGTGAGAACAACAGACAAGTTCTCCACATTCTATGTTCATCTTAATCCAGTTCTCGCAAAGAGGATTCAGTCCTTTGTTGATGAACATTTTTGGAAATCTGAGGTGAGTATTTTATTGCTTGCTTTACTAATCCCTTGTTATTACAGAAGGTATTTGAAAGAACATATTGGAATAATTAGCTCTGACAGAATGATAAAAAGATAAAGGGAAAGATTCTGTTTTGTAATATCCATAACAAGCCAAGCAGGTCTAATATTACTGGAAAGGCATTTGTTGTCGAAATATAGATCATGTTTACTTTCAGGAATGATATGTGCATTGTGTATTTATAAATGTTTATAGAACATACAGCGTGTTCAACCTGACAACCTTCCAGTGCATAGTCTGTGCTTAGCTTCCCAAGATGGTACCCAGTGGTACCGTGGTGAAATTTTTAACGTGTCATCCAGTGGCGCATTTGTCTACTTCATTGACGTAGGAGAGAGGTATCAGATTCCTCTAGACAAGGTATTTGCAATGAAGCATTGTATATTAAGTGTGCATTGAATGTGGTTAATATGTGTGTGTGTGTGTGCACACGTGTGATTATTCACTGTATAAATGTAACATGCAATGGGCAGCTCATGTGTATGTCTACACGTTTCAGCTCTCAAACTACTCTACACATTTCATTAAAATTTGGCGTGAAAAATCGACAGTAAAAATTCTGAGGTACATTTAGTTTCGGTCTGTATTAGTTGAATGTAATTTGTACATTATTCAAACTGAAGTCAGTTTATCATGTTTCATGAAAATTGTTCATTATAAAAGAAAAAGTATTTATGTCAGTAGATCTCACTGAGTTTTATGTATAATTTGTATTAGAAAAATATTTCAGCATGGTGTATATTGAACAGAATATAAGGAAGATTAATGTCTGCCTCTGTGTAGTGTAATGTTTGTACTGCTCTGTCAGCTGTAAAGTAAAGCTGTCCTGCTACATGCTATATATATGCTTGGTGTGTGTGTGTAGCTCCTACTCATTCTTGACCTCATCACTGGATTGGGGTGAGTGGTCAGCATCATGCCCTGACTCTCCTTTACCCCCAGGGAAAGGAGCCCAGTACCTATTTGTTAGGAGCTGGTTAATCCCCAAAGCCAGTCTGGATGCAGAATAAAAAAGAAAAATCTTTTGCCCTAGTTGAGAATTTAACCCCAGTTCTCAAGTCCATAGTCAGATATTATATTGTCTCATTCTGTTATGTCTCCATTGAATGTTTGTCAAGAGAAACGAGAGGTGGTTATTTGACTCATCTGTTTTTGTTGGGAAAAATTAGGGGTACATTAAGATAACACTGACATATATTTTGCTTTCTTAAGTTTGGAAATGATTTAATCTTGAATTTTATTACCCAGCAAGCCAGTAAACTCATTCTGGGTGTTATTACACATTATTGCATATGAAACCAGTGTTTTGCTTTGAAATCATCTGCTTCACTGCTGTGTTATAGCTACTAATTACATTTTTATCATTGGAACCTGTAAGTGCCAGATTATTTTTTGCACAAAAAAGAACGGCCTGCAATATGCATTTGAGACCTTCCTGTCACATAGTGTTCTTTATTAATTGATTTCCACTTTGAAAAATTAGTTTTCTAATGAATTCTTGTGATTCCCCACATGTGGATGCAGGTTTTTTCAAGAGTTCCGAGTATAATGCAAGGAATCAATCGATGAGGGTTTACTGTACTCCAGAAAATACTGTGTGACCTGCTGCCCTATATTTGATATGCCATATTATGAATAATAGTTACAGTTAAACTTGAATGTGATGCTGTAATGATGGGTCAGTCTAATGACTTTGATTTAGTTGCATCTATTGTAAGAGCGTGCTGAATTCCTGAATTTGTGTTACAATCATAATATGTATTTTGAAAATTCTGTAGGTCTAAAAAAATTGAAAGACGTCAAGATAATATGAAAGGTTTATCGTTACTGCCTGTGTCCCTGATTTCTCAAAGTTACTGACATTGAGACACACTCCCCATTGTTCTGAGCTGTAACTGTACTGTCAGTTTCTTTTGAATCACAAAAAAAGAGGCCATTGTTAATTCCTGTAATATTTAGTAAAGTTAATTGAAATGTTCTGTTTTATTACAGTTGTGATTGGAGCAGTATTTGTATTTTTCGGTTTCTGAAATTCTGTATAATTTTTTATCAGTTTAAAGCTAGTTCGATAATTTTATAATTAGTTAAATATGCAGACTTTGCCTATGCTTTGTGTCTACAATATTAATGAGTTAGTACCATTGTTACATTTTCCAGGTTCTGGTCATTCCACCTGAACTTGCCAAGCATGCCCCACAGGCAGTAGAATGCTGTGTCACTGGCAGTGTTAATTCAGTCATTGTTCCAGATATGGATGTCATACTAAGTGTGAATATGGTTTACAGGGAAAGGTAAGAGTAATATACTTGGATCATGTGTTTGTCCCACTAGTAATATTTTAATAATTTTCATGAAACTTTGTAAGAGGGTTGTGCCATTTGAATCCACCTTAATACTTATGAGATTTTCTGTGTGTATGTCCCTCACTTTTATAACTTGTGAATTAGTGCTCTTATTTTTATGAAACTTCATATGAACTACCACATGGCTATGTCAGTGGGTTCTTTGTAACTGAAATTCAGGTGGTGCTATGCATTATTTTCTTTGCTGTTATGGAATTTCTTTCATAATTTGAGTTCTGTATCATTACATTATCTGTGTGTGTAGTAATACAGTAGGGCACCGCTTATACGGCGGGTTAGGGACCAGACCCCCGCCATAAAGCCTTTGCCTTTTTTCACTTGCAAATGCATATCAAAGCCTAATAAGATGTTTACACTATCATATAGTAAGTGCACAATAGTGCTAGGCCTAAGAAAACGATATGAAAGTAAAATGAATATCAGTAGTACACACATTGTAGCTGGTTTGATCTTCAATCCACAACCAAAATTTTTTCCATGTCGGCAATAAGGCTATCTCTTTTTCTTATGACTTTGGAGTTCATTGGTGTGGCACTTTTAATTTCATTTAACACTTTCTCCTTAGCGTTCACAATGGCACTAACAGTTTGGCGAGCTGGGCCTAGCTTACGTCCTATCTCGGCCATAGACATGCCTTGTTCACGAAGTTTAATCATATCTAACTTGGCATTTAAAGTAAGAACCTTACAACTTCTCTTTTTATTGCTACTACCCTTAGACGCCATTGTAATTACACTGTAGTAACACAAAAATATTACATAAATATACAGTTTGTAATAACTTTGAAAAATTGCCAGAAATACAGAGAGACGCGGAGCGCAGAAAAGCTTTAAACAGACTGAATCAGGAACGAGAAAATGGCGCCGGACGCATTTCTCTGACTCAGCTGTTGAGCACCGTATTAGCGGAGCGCCAAAAAAACGGGGCCCTGCTGTAGAAGATTATGTTGAATGCAAAGATTTTGTGTCAGTGTGTTATCCTCTACTGTTTGAACTCATTGAAGAATTAGATTGCTTTAAATTAATTTGGACTTCATAATAGCACATTTATACATGGCTGTAAATTTATCAGACTACCACTGTTCATCTGTGGCCTTGCCTTTGTCATATAGCATCAGTAGTCATATTTCAGTATTGAAAGAGTATTTTAGTGGTATCCTGACTGGAAATATAATTGAGACAGAGCAGCCGACATATACTGTGGATAATTATATTGAAGATCCTACGTTTGAAGAAGTACAAAAAGTAATCAAATGTCTGAAAAATGGTAAAGCACCCGGAAGTGATGGGATTACTGCTGAACTACTAAAAAAAGGGGGAGTCAAGTTATGGGAGAGAATACATAATCTGATATTGTTAATCTGGAAAGAAGAAAAGATTCCAGAAGAATGGACGCTAGGAGTAATACAACCTATACATAAAAAAGGAGATAAAATGGAGTGTACCAATTATAGAGGAATTACACTTCTGAATGTAATATATAAAATCTTGTCAAGTATTCTATATAATAGATTGGTTGTATATGTAGAAGACATGTTAGGAGAGTATCAGTGTGGCTTTAGAGCAGATAGATCAACGATAGACCAGATATTTGTATTGAGACAGATTCAAGAGAAAGCCTATGAATATAATATTGACTTACATAATTTATATGTGGACTTCAGACAAGCATTTGATAGTCTCAATAGGGACCAAATGTTAAGCGATATTCTCCTATTAGGGATACCATCTAAATATGTCAGGCTCATTAGAGCAACGTTGAAAGACTCCAAGGCTGTAGTAAGAGTAGATGGTGAGCTAACTAAACCATTTAATGTCAATATGGGAGTTAGACAAGGAGATGCTCTCTCAACAATGCTTTTTAACCTGACGCTGGAAGCATCTATTCAGAAACTTGAGATCTCAGGACATATAGGCATAAAATCAATACAAGTGAGTGCGTATACAGATGATATAGCTATTATTAGCAGAAATAAAGCTTCACTGGAAGAAAGAGTATTAAAATTGATAGAAGAAACATAATTAAGGGGGCTAAAAATAAATGAATTGAAAACAAAATATATGAAAGTTACAAGAGCAGCAAAAAATGTCACAAATAAATTGAGAATAGGACATTATAATTTTGAACATGTGCAGAATTTTAATTACCTGGGTTCACAGATTAATACTATAAATTCAGTAACTAATGAAATTAAAGCACATACTGTGAATGGTAATAGATGTTATTATGCCTATCAGAATTTAATGAAGTCTAAAATACTGGGAAGGGAACTTAAACTGAGAATCTATAAAGTTCTGATAAGACCAGTAGTCACATATGGATGTGAAGCCTGGACATTAACTAGCTTTGATGAGCAACAACTTAGAATATTTGAACACAAAATATTACAGAAAATCTATGGTCCAATACAGAATAGTGATGGCTCCTGGAGAATTGGGATGAATCATGAACTAGATTGTATCATACAGGGAGCAGATATTGTGAGGCTGATCAAAAGCAAAAGGTTAGCCTGGCTTGGCCATGTTGCAAGAATGGAAGGAAAGAGGGTAACTAGAAGAGTGATGGAATGGAGACTGATGGGAAGAAGGATGAGAGGGAGACCACGGAAATGATGGATAGATGACGTGGAGGAGGATGTGAGCACGATGGGAGTAAGGGGATGGAGAAGATTTGTGAATGATAGGACAGAATAGAAAAAATTCATCGAACAAGCTAAGACCCACACAGGGTTATAACGCTATAAGAAGAAGAAGAGTCATATTTCAGTATTTTTTATGTTCGCTTTTAATATCGAAGTATTATGAGGTCTGTTTACTAAGTAACAAGGAGACCTGGTTGATTGTTACCCTCTGATTTGACTCTGGTTCTGCAGTATGACGGTGGATCCTCCTCTGACTTCCTGGCCAAAAATATTAGGTGTTCATACTCCAGTGTTCCTTTGTAATTCACTTTTTTCGTGTTTATTACTTTTGCTTCATAAGTTTCATAAAGGATGCATCTCTTTATTGACTACAATATCTCAGAGGTAGCATGTTTGCCTATGATGTGAGTGAGCTGGGTTCAGTTCCCAGAAAGTGTCTTTTTTTATTTTCATGTATATTGATTTTTTTGAGACCATAAAATTCCACTTATTTTTTAAGTCTTTGCATTTATGTATTTTCTTTCTTCATTCACATTCAAGAATGAGAGGAGTACAGTTGGTTCCTCAGTGTAAGAAGTTGAAAATATACTGATATTTAACATCATGTGAAGCTTTCAGTAATGTAAACCAAGTTGCATTCTCAGCTGAAGGAGAAACTGCAGGATGCAAGTTCATCAAACAATTAGTTATTGGATGGTTTGTGGTGTTGCAAGATTTTGTGCTTTTGCTGCTTTTACAAGTACCATTTAGAATCATGCAAGCCTGTCACCCTAGTCTCCTGTGTGTGAAACTGTTCTGATAATGTGTAAAGCTTCACAGTTGTAACATATTGGTGTGTATTTTCAGTTTTTCGTATTGAGAAACAAACTTCACGTCTTTCATTCTTGAATATGAATAAAGTAAGAAAGAAAATAAATGTAAAGGCTATAAAGACAAATTTAATTTTATAGGCTCCAAAGCCATTATAGGCGTGATGATGAAAAATAACTTAACAGGGAATCAAAACTGGATCACCACATTAGGCCCGTTACATAGTCGAGCGGACGCTCCGTCCTCCGCTCTCCGCATGCGGATAAGTTACCTTGTTCTTTATGTGACTACACGATTCGACAGGGCGGCCCGCGCGCGGAGGAGTCGTCCGCGTGGCCCTTCCGTCTCCACGTCAGTTAATTCCATTGAACAAGTTGTAACTTGCACAGTCAAGCGGACAACGTGCGACAGAACATTTAATTTCTAAAAAATGTAACAAATTTGAGGAAGCTTTACTGAAGATGCTAGAGGAAAACAAAGAAAGAGAAGATGATGAAGACGAAGCCTTCCTAAAATCAATATTGCCAACTTTAAAAACATTCAGCAATGATAAAAAAACTACAGTTTCGATCAGAAGTGTTGAATATACTTATGCGCATTAAAAATCAGGACAGCTATTACCAGATTCCTTCATATTCTCAAAATCCTGTGCGTCCATATGGTAACCAATATATCACTTATCCGCAATCCAGACAAATACCTGTCCATTATCAAAACCAACCATCTTTCCGTCCAGTACGTTCATCTTATGATCAGTAACACCCATAAATTTCACCTCAACCACATTCAGCTTTTAATCAGCAGCCTCCTCAAATTTCTCCTCGACAACACTCACCTCTTCTCATTGCAAATACAGAAGAAATCACATCACCATATGACACAGTTTCATCCTGAGGTTCTGCTTCCATATCACCCAACATGAGTGAATAACAGAGATCATATCAATTAAATAATAATAATAATAATAAAACTCTTTTAAGTGATAATTGATTTTCTTTACTTACTTAATTTAACAGCAAGTCTTTCTGTTGGAGATAAGGATACCCTATTCAAACTGGAAACACTTAATTTGGATTCCAGCTTCCCTATGAGTTCATCAAAGGATTTAATTGACATGCAGAAATAGTTAAAAAAAACTTATCACTATCTTCACGCAAATCCATATATAATGCCGTGAAAGCACCTTTCAGACTTCTTTGAGCAACTATAGGATGTACATATTATCTTCTATTTTTCTGTTGTAAGATTTGAGGTTTTCACAGCGGTGAGTATGAAGATTTCTGTCTTCTTGGTTGTTGCGCTGTGTAGTCTGGTAGATGTTTGCCAACGTTTCGGAGGTCATACTGCCTCCGTCATCAGGGCAATGAATCTCCCTCATGACGGAGGCAGTATGACCTCTGAAACATTGGTTAACATCGACCAGACAACACAGCGCAACAACCAGGAAGACATTTTTCCGTTGTTTTCTCATTTTATATATGTGGTACACAGCGATTACTTTTAGTCTGTATCCATCCATTTTCTACGACAAACTGATGAACCTCCGCGGCACTGTGTAAACTTGACTATCCGCATGCGGAGGGTGGAGGACAGAGCGTCCGCTCGACTATGTAACAGGCCTTATAGTGAAGCACACTACCAACTCAGCCTTCATGGTCAATGAAAGGATGTATATTTTATGAGACTTATGAAGTAACAAAAATAAAGGCAAAAATTAAATTGTGTGTTACAAGGAAACAGTGGAGTGTCGACATACAATATTTTGGTCAATAAGTTGGAGGAGGGCCCACTGCTATACTGCAGAATGAATTGGTTTGAAGGGTAACAATTGACTGGGTCCCCTTGTTTACATTGGAAAGTTCTAACTGTTGGTCACTGAATCATCTATCGATGTTTCCAACAGGGTATGAAGGCTTAAGACAAGGCCCTCTGCATTCTTCTGTGTCCTCCAGTTCATGCCCCTCCTGTATATGTGTCCACTTGTTTCCTACTCTCTTTCATATGTATTACCTACTTTGGTTTATCCACATTTTCCTTGGTCTCCCAGTTTTTTTTTTCTCTTTCTTTTATGAAACACCTCTTTTGTTCTTGTTTTGTTAGGGAGATTCTAATTTCCAATCTCTGCCTGGGGACTGCTCTCCTGACTTGATTTTTGTAGTTTTCCTCAGTCCCTCCAAATAAATTTTGGGAAATTATGTTAAATGCCATGCATGCCTCCACATCATTCACAGTCATCCTTCCATTTAATTCTGTATGTAACTGACTAATGTCATTAAAAATAGTCATAAAGAACAATATACTGAGTGCTACAAAGATTCTTTTTCCTTACAGGCTGATTGTGACTGTGTACAGTGTGGAAGGCAAGAAACTAGAGCCACTGAAAGACAGTGATCAGGGACTGCTTTTGGAAATATCTTCAGGGTTTCCAGATCCCATGATGTCAGAGGAAAGGAATTTTGATCCAGGACAACTGTTCAAAGAACTTTCAGTGGATGTATTTTCTGTGGTGTCAAAGGAATACAAAGTCGATCAGGAGCTACCTTCTGATGTAGATCCAATTTGTCCACTACCTGTGATGTCAAAAATGACAAAGATGTGGATGTCTCATATAGAAGGAGTAGATTCTCTTTGGCTGCAGAGAGTTTGTGATGCTGATAATGTAGCTGAACTTCTTGAGAAAATGTACATTTTCTATGAAGCTGAACACAAAGGTGTCAACCTTGAAATCTCTAAGGATAAGCTGTGTGCTGCCAGGTCAGGCAATGACAATCAGTGGTACAGGGGAAAAATTTTATCTGTGAATGTCAATGATGACAATTGTACTGTACTCTTCATTGACTATGGGAACTCAGAAACGATTCCTGCTGCCCATGTGAAGGAACTAGATGCCTCTCTGTTCACTCCACATGCACAGGCAGTTTGCACTGCACTGGCAGTGGAGTCTGATCATAAAGAACAAATCACATCTAAATTGTTAGAAATAATAGCTGACAAGGAATTCACTGTAGTGTTTGGCTTGAAGAAGGAGAATGTGTGGCTAGTCGATTTGCTTGTGGATTTGGAAAGTGTCAGCAAGAAACTGGTTGATTTGGGTCTCGTTAAGAGATTTGAATCCCATTTGTTTCGATCAGATCTGAAGGAGGGATCTTGCTGTGCTGTCTTTGTTTCACATATTGACTCACCATGCTGCTTCTGGGTACAGAAAGCTGAGGAGTCCCATGAAATATTGAAATTACAGGGAGAGTTGCAGGTGGCTGCAGGCATGTTGGAAAGTATGACGTTGCCCCCACCAGTTGGGGCAAAGTGTATTGGTATGTTTGCTGACACTTGGTACAGGGCTGTTGTACTTGAGAGTGACTTATCATTAGTAACTGTGTGTTTTATTGATTTTGGAATTGTTGAAATTATTGATGTCACATCAAAAGGCCTGAAACCTCTTCCAGAGAAACTGCAAAATATTCCGGGATATGCAGAGAGATGCAGTCTGCTTAGTAGTGATGGAGAATATACATTTCACACTGGGGCTTGTGAAAAAATGGAAGTTCTATTGGGAGGCACAGATAGGCCAGCAACAGTTCATGTACTTAGTGATGGAGAGGTAAAACATGTAAATCTTGTCTCGGCTGACAGAAACAATGTTTTGATGATTCTTGTTAATGAAGGCTTGGCCACAAAAACTTTATTCATAGAACAAATGCGTGCTGTTGATACACAGGTCATTGGAGTTCCTGCTGTAGATGTACAAATTACAGAACAAATTACTTCTGTAGGAACACAAGTCACAGAAGATATTGTTGTAGTTGATACTGAAGTCACAGAAGATATTGTTGTAGTTGATATTCAAGTCACAGATGAAATCTCTACTGTAGATGCAAAAGTTACAGAGGATGTTGCTGCTGCATATGTGAGTTACATTGTGTCCCCATCTGAGTTTTGGATTCTGTATGAATCTGATATGAGCAAAATTGAGGCGATGAAACACAGACTGCTTGAAGCTGAAAGTTTCTCATTATTGGATTCACCTGTTGAAGGTATGTTGTGCACAGCAAAGTTTTCAGATGGATCATGGTACAGAGCCAAAGTACTACAGGTGACAGATGTAGTTGAAGTGTTTTTAATGGATTATGGAAACCATTCACTTTCATCAGAATTAAGGAATTTGCCTGAGGACTTGATAAGTGTGCCTCCATTGGCAAAATGTTGTTCATTATGTTTACCTGATGGTGTGACAGAGTGGTCCATAATAGCAAATGAGAAGTTCAATGAAATAACTGGAAGTGGCAGTACTCTGTTTCAAGTTAACATTTTGGAGGAAGGGGATTGTGCTGTTGTAAGTTTGCTTGAAGGGGGGCAGAAAGTAGAGGAATTATTATTAAATTTGTGTACAACAGTAGATGATGCACCAACAGTATGTGTGAAACCATCAAAATTACATGCATGTGTCAGTCATGTGATCTCACCTTCTGAATTCTGGATTCAACTTGAGAAATCGTTCTTACATTTGAATAGAATTAGCAGCCAACTTGTTGAATGTGTGGGATTTCCAACTCTAAATGACACTGACGAAAATGTCTTGTGTGTGGCGCAATTTCCTGAAGATAGCTGTTGGTATCGGGCACGCATCTTATCTTACAGTGATCACTGTGTAGAAGTCATGTATGTGGACTTTGGGAATACTGCCATCTCAACAGAACTTCGAGAACTTCCAGATGAACTTAAAGACATCCCTCCGTTGGCAAAGAAGTGCTCTCTATCCATTTCTAGTGACATATTGCATTGGCCAGAATCTGTAAATGATGCATTTGTGGATATTGTAGGTAAGATGTATAAATTGTTTGAAATTGAGATAATCAGAGATGGTGATCCAGCAGTAATAAGTATGTGGTATGATGGGAAGAAAGTAGATGAAGAACTTCTGAAGATCACTGAACCAAGGAGGAAGGATGTAGCATCTGTTGAATGTGATATTTTGACTGAAATATGTTCTGATGAGAGAAAGGAAGGCAATGTTTGCAATGAAGAGGAAATAATAAATGAAGGGATTGAAAATTTAAGTGAAAATGTTAATGTTGAGCAGGTAAAAGAACAAGAAGAAATGTACAGTGGGTACAGTATTAAACATGTAGATGACATTAATGACATAGATATATCAGAAAAACAAAGTAAGGGAATTGGAGAAGAAGCACAGGTTGAAATAATTGAGCAAGCAGAAGACAAAAAGGAGAAAGACATTGCTAAAAATATCGCAAGTTTCAGTGAACAAGGTAAAGAAAATAATGAGGATCATAATGGAGAAAAAATTATTGTAGATAATGTCCAGAACATTGCAAATAGTGTAAAAGATTATCAGATTGAAGATCGGGTCTGTAGTATCAACTTTACCATAAACGAACCCGGAGAATTTGAAGAGAAAATGTCAGCAGAGAACAATGAAGTGATATCTACTGAAGTAAATATTAAAGATTTATCAGATTCTCTTAATACTAACATACTTATAAAGTCTGATGATGAAAATGGAGAAGATAGTGTATCTAAGGATGTCCAGGAAGGTTCTATAGATAATACTTCTGCTGTTATAAAGACTGATGATGAAAATGGAGAAGATAGTGTATCTAAGGATGTCCAGGAAGGATCTATAGATAATACTTCTGCTGTTATAAAGACTGATGATGAAAATGGAGAAGATAGTGTATCTAAGGATGTCCAGGAAGGATCTATAGATAATACTTCAGCTGTTATAAAGACTGGTGATGAAAATGGAGAAGATAGTGTATCTAAGGATGTCCAGGAAGGTTCTATAGATAATACTTCTGCTGTTATAAAGACTGATGATGAAAATGGAGAAGATAGTGTATCTAAGGATGTCCAGGAAGGATCTATAGATAATACTTCAGCTGTTATAAAGACTGGTGATGAAAATGGAGAAGATAGTGTATCTAAGGATGTCCAGGAAGGATCTATAGATAATACTTCTGCTGTTATAAAGACTGATGATGAAAATGGAGAAGATAGTGTATCTAAGGATGTCCAGGAAGGATCTATAGATAATACTTCAGCTGTTATAAAGACTGATGATGAAAATGGAGAAGATAGTGTATCTAAGGATGTCCAGGAAGGATCTATAGATAATACTTCTGCTGTTATAAAGACTGATGATGAAAATGGAGAAGATAGTGTATCTAAGGATGTCCAGGAAGGATCTATAGATAATACTTCAGCTGTTATAAAGACTGGTGATGAAAATGGAGAAGATAGTGTATCTAAGGATGTCCAGGAAGGATCTATAGATAATACTTCAGCTGTTATAAAGACTGGTGATGAAAATGGAGAAGATAGTGTATCTAAGGATATCCAGGAAGGATCTATAGATAATACTTCTGCTGTTATAAAGACTGATGATGAAAATGGAGAAGATAGTGTATCTAAGGATGTCCAGGAAGGATCTATAGATAATACTTTTGCTGTTATAAAGATTGATGATGACAATTGCAAAGACAGAATATCCAGTGTGAATATCCAGGATAAATATCCAGAATTTCATTTTCAGAAGACTCATCACACAGAAAAACTTGTTAGGGAAATAAATATAGAAGTAAAAACTCCTAGTGAAGCAGTGAACAAAACAGCCATGTGTCAATATGCTGAGAGAATTGTGCCAGCCAGTATCAGCAGAGGACAGTCTGAAGAAGAACTGGGTGTGGTGCTCAACAGGTCTGCTACACCCAGACTAAAGCATGCTGAAAAGATTGTGCCTGGTTGCATTTCACACAGCAGGCTTGGTGATAGTAACAAAGGTAATGAAATAAAAAGTGCACCAGCAACACCAGTAGTCTCACGTTCAGAGAGAATCTTACAAAGAGTGTTGTCCTATGAAGACTTTGGGCAAAGGACCCCAGCCAACCCAAAGTTAACTCATAATGACAGGATTGTTCCTGGAAGTATTTCTAGAGGGGAATCCCAGGAAGAAGCTTCTCCATTTCCACCAGTGTTGCCCCACACTGAGAAAGTTGTGCCTGGTAGTATTTCAAGAGACATTTCTGATGAAGTATTAGAATCTAAGCTGCTGCAAGCAGTGGTCATGGAGTCACCAAAGCAGAGAGCAATTGATGCTGACCCCGCATCTGTTGCTAAAGTGCAGCCATGAAAAGCTCAATGCTGGTTAGTTTTGCAGATTCCATTAACTACAGAGTAATTAAATAATGGGAGTTTCTTGATATTTATTTTGTTACAAAGAATTTAGACATAGCTGTACATGCTATAAAGGTGCTGTCTGGTAGTGAAAAGGGAAGACCTACTTGCAGACAGTTCATGTCTTTCTGTGTAATTTGTAAATTAAAAATTTCTGAGAGGCTTATGATTGTTGAAGATACCAAGAGTTATGGGTACATACAGAAGGCACTGAATGAACCATGTCAACAATAGTATGGTGGGTGGGACAGAATCATGTGTTCCATGTCTATTAGATGTAAAGGGCAAGGGATCAGAGAGGTGGGAGGGGTAGCAGGTAAGGGAACATGTACTATCCATACTGTAAACATTATTTCTCAGCAGCAATACTTGAAAGTTTGCTGCCCTGATTAAAGTTTCTGGTTTAGGTAGTGTGTGTTTTTCCTTTTCACACACAAGCTTGTGACATAGGCACAGTTTTATCCCAACTGTTGTATATTAGGACTTGACTACTTGGGGGGGGGGGGGGGGGGGGGAATGAGAAATTGTGAAAGTGAAACTGTGCTTAATGTTTTTTCCGTCATGAAATCCTTAGTAACCAAATTTTGTTTAAAAAATTCAATGATCCTAGGCATTATGGGGACATTGAAGCACATGCATTCCTTCTTATTGTCACTTAAAATTCACATTTCACATTAATAACAAAACTAATATTTACATGTCAGTTGTTCAACAGCTGTTTGAATGTTATACAAACAGTTTTATTTTTGATACAGTTAATTGGTTTCACATTATTCTGTAAAATACAGCCACATGTTCGGGATGACTTATGACAATTATGTTGGCATATTTTTTGAAGTGTTAAGATTGACATACTGGGTAGCATTTGAATGCTGTATATTACATATTAAAAGTGTATACACCAAATGCATAAAAGATATGTTTTTAGAAAATTGTTACTGATTTACATTGTTAGTAGTATACTTTTGTGTGCTTAGGAAAGTTCTGTGAGAAAGCTTTGGCATGGCTTGAGGGCATCAGGTTATGCTACTGTTTCAAGCCACATAGATTGCATATTTTTAATAAACAGAAATTTTACATGTCTCAAAATTTATATATCTGGATAAAATGTGAATGTGTAGTGGTCAAAAGAATGGTCATCTTATTTCCATGTATTATTGTGTTATCAGGATTTCCCAAGCAACAAGGGACACTATGTCTGCAAACTTGACGCTCTGGAGACCCAGCACTGAAAAGCTTTTGTGTAGACCTTCATAGCGAGCGCTAATTTTTGACATGGTTCATGAAATTGCTTTCTGATCTTTCGAACTCTCTTTAATACTTAAGTAACAACAGTAGTGTTGATGGAGAAAGATTTGAAACAGCATCACTTTTTCTTCTTTTTATAAATAACAGTTTATTTGAAAAATTATCCTTGTTTCTAGTTGTCTTCAGGTTGATTAGAGTAATTTATTTGCTTATCCACAAAGTTTTAATTTTCCTTTGCTCTCATGGGTTCACTGTGTGTGTTCTATATATATACATATAAACACACACTTTTGATGGTTAGAAGGGAAAGATGTTTCTTCATAATCCTATATTATCAGAGTAGTCCATGAATATGGGCTACCAGAAATATCTCATGTCATCCATAAGAGCATGTTGAACCCTGCTGTGGTATTTATTGGCATGCTTGTTAACTTGAGGTTGTTGAGAATAACATTCAGCATCACATATTAGATATTTATCATCATATAGGTAAAATAAGTTGTGCAACAGTTGGTATAATTTTCCATATGAAATGCAATTAATTGCCACAATTTCATTGTATACAGTTTTAATGTGTGTTGTCTTTTCACCATAAGCTACAATCAGTTGTGTGTTTTTATGTGTATTGTTACATAAAACGTTTTACAATAAATATCTGATCTATCTGATGAAAGTAAAAATATTATTTAAATTTTACATTATCTAAATGCAAAATGAAACCAAGCCCTGAGCAGTTTTGCATCTGATTTTAGCATACAGGCAATCGAAGATATATGGTAAGATACATATTTTGAACTCATATGTTTGATCTTTGTTTATAATTTTATGGTCATTCTGTGTATGTGACACTGCATCTTCAAGTTTATTATATATGTAATCAAAAATATAATGCTGTATTGTGTGATTCAATTTTTTGTTACAAACTGGATGATTAAGGGCTCTTAATTTATAAAAATGTTAAGGTCTTTCACAGCCGTGATATTTATGCCTTATGTAGTACATCTTGTCTGCATATGATGTCCAGAAATCTTTCTCAATTAAACAGTTGCCCCATTTTTTGGTATTTTAAATATGGCAGCCAAGCCATGACATTATTGTGGGAAAATGGAATCAGATTCACAAAAATTCTCTGCCTATGTTTAGTGAAGAAGTTATCTTTCTGAAAGGAAATGCTTGAATTTTTTATTATTTATCTTCAGGGGTCTTAGATAACCATATTTTTAAATCCCTGATGTGCTCCCATTTCATAATTTCCAGACATGTCACCTGAAATGTCTCTTTCCATTATTTATTATTATTGAGGAGTCTGTGCATATAATAAAGTTCAAGTGGTTGAATTATGCTACAATAAAATTTGCTTATATTGGAATCATAGTGTATCTTAACAATTTTTCATCCAGTTGGATGGATTACCCCTTTGCTAATTGTTATTACAATTTTGTTTTGGATACTTGCATGCACTCTTTGTATATCAAAAATTATTTTAGGATGCCACCTAAAAGGAAAATTGATAATTGGGCTAAGCCCTCAAAAGATGGATTTTGTTATGTAATGCCTGTAACAGGCCATAAGGAAAGGAAAGGAAGAAGACTTTGTATTATAGTGTCTGCATACAAAATTTTTACAGGATTATAAGGTGCTTTTAAAGGTCCTTCCATTATCTCCCATGCTTTATTTCTCTCAATTATCAGATGCCTGAGTGTGATCAATAAAAATCCATTAATGTTGGTATGTTAAGTTCTCTTTGATTTTAAGTTACTGTGTCATTGAAAAATTACAATCTGTGCATGACTGCCTGTTTCTAAATCCACATTGCTGTCCTGATGGTATTATTTCTGCTGTCTTGTTATTTATATTTGTTAGCATACATTTTACAACTCGTGTTTAGTAAATTAATACTTCTTCAATTACCACAGTCATTTCTAGCTCCATTCTTAAAGATGTAGATAATTATGGCAATGTTCCATTGTTTCAGGATGCATTCATATTTCCAACAGATACAGAGTAAACTTAAGAACTTTTCTAATATGAATAAGGGAGCATATTTTGTTAATTTTATGTTTTCGTGTACCTGAAGCCTTCTGTTGTACAACTAGCTCGCACAACTGATACTTTTTATGCACTTTGTCCACCAAAATACTGTGTGTTTATTATGGTATATATTTTTTGCAGTTTTTATCCTCCACCCACCCAATGATGCTTGTTCTGAGCATGAACTATAAACAGGATACCCACTTGTAACATAAGTTTAGAATTTCTACACAAAAATAATACATTTATCAAATTTAAAGTGCCCTCTTTACTATATTGAAGGATGAGATCAGTGATTGTTCGTTTAGTTTTTATGATGGACTGAAGGTTAAATATTGCAGTAGAAGAGAGATCGTATAACTATGTACTGTAATGTACGGGGTGCGATCGGAAAGTTTCAAGACTGCGCCTATTTTTTTTAAAAAAACCCATACACTTATCTCAGGTATTAAATTCATCCATCACCCTCGAAGTAGTTCCCCTGGGAGTGAACACAACGATCCCAGCGCCGCTGCCAAGCCTGGAAGCATCCCTGGAAATCTTTCTTTGTCAGCCTGTCAAGCACCATCTGCGATTCTGCCTGAATCTCTTCTGTCGTTTCAAATCTCTTTCCCTTTAGCTGAATTTTCATCTTTGGGAAGAGGAAGAAGTCACACGGAGCTAAATCCGGCGAATAAGGAGGGTGCGGGATGACGGCCATGGTGTTTGAGGCCAAAAACTGCCGAACTTTGAGGGCTGTGTGCGCTGGCGCGTTGTCATGATGCGTCGCATGTGGAGTTCTTCCTTTAGAATCAGCTGACAGGTCCCATAGCCTATCCCAACAATGTCGCACAAGTCGTTGATGGTACGACGTCGATCTTCGTGAATGGCCTGCCGAATCTTCGTAAAATTTTCGGGCGTTGTGCTCGAAGATGGTCGTCCAGAACGCTCGTCATCATCGACAGAGGTTCGGCCATTTTTAAAACGTGAATGCCACACAAAAGTTTGTGCACGACCCATTGCGGACTCCCCAAATGCTTGCTTTAGCATTTCATAGGTTTCCGTAGCCGTTTTGGCGAGTCTTTGGCAAAATTTGATGCACACTCTTTGTTCATGAAAATCCGCCATTCCGAAATCGCAGGAGGGTCGGTGTAATGCACTACCAAAACGCCCGTAACTAAGAAACAATTGCTAATTCGATGATGCCGGCTGGCACACTGATTCACTATGTATGTAGGCCGCACCCCCTAGCGGCAGAAGCTCGTACTACATCCGGTTCGCCCTCTATTGACACAGTCTTTAAACTTTCCGATTGCACCTCGTATAATTGATCGAGCTGCAGAAACTGAATTAAGATTTTAAATGTGTGCAATCGATATATATAGATGGCTCTAGTGTAGTCTCCAGGTTCTCCAACACGGTTGAAACAAGAACCTGTTCCAGTTATTGGGATTGCGATGTAGTATTATTTGTTGATGAAGTGGAGCATGTAAAGTGTGTGTTTTAAATGCAGAGTTTTTGTGTATGTGCGTTTAAGAAGTTTTGGCATTAGATTAGTAAAAATTCTTCGTTTTAATACATGTTCGTAATTAAAAGAACTAAGTTATTTCCTTCGATGTATAAATAATGTCTTCATAACTTGGCATTTTTTTTAAATTCAACGGACTATAAATCATGCATAATAGTTTAATATCATTACAGCAGCTCGTGAAGACATTAAAGGTTTTGAATCGTCAACAATGAGCTCGTCAGGATTGTCCAAAACTGTTTTATCATCTCCAGGCCAGAGTGAGTCCCAGGCTTCAGAACTCAGCAGCAGTCTCACTTCATCTTCAGCTGTTTTAAGTCGCCTTAAATTTGAGCATTCAGTTGATCAGAGTCTGTCACAATTATCACGAGATGGTCACAATAAAAGACTGAAAATGTTACGAAAGGAACTGGACTATTTGCATATTACTGCCTGGAGGTATCAGCCTATTGACAAATACATTGGGCAATAAGATTTGTAACAATGATTTCATTGTTGAAGAAAGCTGGTAGTTACATTTTTGGCTTTGGGAGGTATGAGCCAAAAGATGAAACTGCTATTGATATAGATTGCATCATTGCTAACATAGAAACTGATGAGTCAGTTGGTGCTACATCAGAAATAACTTCATTGAAGACAGATGGAGTGAATATTTGTCAACATTGTGTTGGTACAATAACGTCACTGTATACAGATTATGGTATAATTGATGGAACTTTATATTTTGACCTTCGTGATGCACCAGCAGAAATGTTACGTGAAGGGCATCGTGTATCATATCTTGCCTTTCGTAGGAAAGAAAATGAAGAGTGGAGGGTTCGAAAAATTTTTTGCATACATGATGAAAACTGGGAAAAGTACTACGAAGATGATGATACTGTTAAGGTTTTAGAACCACAGTGTAAGGATGTCATGAAGAGAAACATTGTTTGTCAGGTTATTCAAAGAGAAGGACGAGAAGTGATTCTTATGCCTGGAAATATTCGCTGCAGTTTGGATGAAGTGATAGCTGAATTCATACCATTAGAAGGTAATGTTCAGTGAGATTTTGCTAACCAAATTAAGGAAAGATGTTAATCACAATAATTATATACAACACTGTTTAATTTCAGTAAAATTGCAGTATCAGCACCCAATGAAATACTATAGAGCTGCATTTTCTTGCTTGTAAACAGTAGAATAAGACAATTGTTATCATGAAATTGACAAAAAAATTACATCCCAGGTCTTCTAGCACCATGCAGATTTAAACCTGATTTCCCTGTCTCGTCTCTTCTACCCACACTTAATGGCTGAATCGAAAACAAAAAATGAATGGGTTGACGCTAATTCTTTCTTCTATCTTGTAAGAGTCATATTTTGTAGCGTGTATGAAAGGATCAATACTACTGTACTTTTTCCATGAATTGATAATGGAATAATACCATTGTTATGTACATGTTATTTAGAGACCAGTCCTGCATTTCAACCAGTAATTGTTACTGAACTGAGACTGGTCTGTTTGTGTAAGATCTTTTGCATGAGAAAACTTTCTTTATCATTGATGTGTGCCTGTTTTGATCACGCACTATTTTGACACTGACATCTGTAATTGTTACTGAAAAGTTCAAGTAAATGTTTATTACTCTAGTGTTGGCTATACTTATATTTCTCTGGTAGAACTTAATTCAGTGACAGGTTAGTGAAGTTTAATTTTACTGTATTTAACAGATAATATTAAAGAAAGTTAGTTTTGTTTTATTAATGGTATGTTTGTGTTAAGTTAGTAAGCATGAATAAAACTTTATCACAAATTTTGCAAGCGCGTTGGCCATAGATATAAATGCATACCAAACTCAAGTACATATCTGTGTAGAAACATTGTTTTATATTTTGTGTTAATGTTAAGAGATTTAAAATTTGTAAAGGCCTTTGTTTATTGACTGTACAGACTGTGTTTTAACTTTTATTGTCTGTGTGTCGCAGGTCGTGTATGGTCTAGCTTGCCACGCATTACAATAATGTACTGTACCATTAAACTCTTCTCCCCAAGGTTAAAATCTGGCTGTTAGCCCCACAATACAGGGATTTAAATCACCTGTTTCTATACTATAAATGTTAAATTATTTTGCAAGGCAATTTTTTTGGCATCCACATATTAATATGATAATAAATTGAGGAGTTGAATTATGTAAATGTATATGTATCAAATTTCAAATTTTTTAATGTTCAGACAAATTTACTTTGCTTTGTTACCTGAAGTTTGTTAATATGTAAGTGCTAAGAAACTTATTAATGGAGAGTTTTATAGATTCTTTACAAATCAAATGTAAGTAGCCAAAATTTTAGACACAATTACAGTTGATGTCATTAATATACATAATCCTATTGACAAACCAATAATAAACTTTCTGTAATTGACTTAATGCAACAGGTGACTGGGTGGTGATTAAAGCTGATGTTGAAGTGAATGAAGACATGTGTGATTCTGGTGGAGATGTGCTGGATGTAGAGGAGATAAGCCCACTCCGGTCTCGCATATTGACTGGTTGCATAACACATTGGAATCAGAATGGTGAAGGAGTTATAGACCACAATGTGTATTTTAGTCAAGATTCATGTGAACCTGGATACGTTCCTCACCTGGGAGATAATGTTGAAATTAAAGCAATTGAGAGTGAGCAAGGCAAACACATGTGGCGTGCTTTGACCACTGTTCCTGAGTTTTCACATAGTACAAGAACAAAAGCAGACCAAGGATTTCATGATTCAGCTCAGAACTATGACAAATTGGAAATCCTTCTTGAAGAAAAAAAGGGGATTGTTGTTACAAAGTGTTTGAACTTTGGTGTGTTAAATGTGGGTGAGGAAAGAGAACTGACAGCAGAAGTCACAAATAATGGAATTTATAGTCAGTTTTTTGTACGAGGAAAATTTCATTCTCGTCATTCTGAATCTCAGTTCATCCTCCATCATCCAAGAGATGGAGAATCATATGAGATTTATCCTGGGCAGACAGTAAATTTTCATTTTGGTTGTAAAGGAAGGTTTATTGGTAATTCATCTGAACTATTTGTATTTACCTTCAAGGGTTTCAAGATCGGTCGTAACCTACAGGTGGACGTACGACATCCATTGCACACATCCATAGCACCATCACATTATGAGAGGAGGTTTAATCATTATGATGCTCAACAGAAGGCTTACCAAACAAAGAATACTGGAATGTTGATTTCTGGCGTGAGACCCATTAAACCCCCTGCTTTTGTGCCTGTTCGACTGGGATCATTCCCAATTCCAGATAGACTGCGGCAGGCAGTAATAGGAAATTGTGGGCAGAAACGAAGCACTGAAGATGTTAAAGTTGCTGTAGAAAATGTTGTTCCATGTCTCATCTCAGATCTGAATGTGTCAAACTACACGGATCGGTTCCACATGCTCCTTTATTTGGAGGAGATTCATGCTGTATTAAATATGCAGAACTATGACCTTGAAAGAGTTTGCTTCCGTATAGCAGGACCTGGTGGGGAGTTTCTAGCACTTGAAGTTCCTGGTCTTGCTGAGAGAAGGCCATCACTTCTCCTGGGTGACCGTGTTATAGCTTCCAGTCCAGTTGCACAAGACAATACAGGTAAGTGTAACATGACTGGTGTTTGTACCTTTTCTTCCATTATGTATTACATAATGCAGAAGATGTTAAATCGATTTATTTCATCATCAAAACTGCTTGATGCAAATTTCAGTGAAATCTGGCATTGGATGATCTGCATGAAAAATTTGCAGATGAATTTAATTATGGTTTGTTTCTGAATTTTCTCTGGAATGGCTCTTAACATTTAGTGCCAAACCATGAACCATTACAAAGAGTAACAGAAAATCAGGACAGTGGGTATGACATTTTTGAGAAGTGTTGAGGGGAAAATAAGCAGAGATAGAATTAGAAATTAAATGTTTAGATACATGGGAATTCAAAAGTTATTAATTGAATTAAAGGGTAAGTGACTACAGTGGTCTAAAGAGAAAAAATAGAAAAGGATACCAAATATATTCAAATTACATTTTAAGGACAGAGTAGGAGATATCAAGAAAATAGGAAAGAGTTGGAAATAAAATGGAAAGTAAAGATTGTGGGAAGTTGGAACAGATTGGCAACTTTTCATCCATTGGAAAAAGTTCAGACAGTGCTAGACACAGAATGGACTGTATTTAAGTGGGTTGGAATGGTTTAGGTAACAGGAAGACTTCTGGATTTGATCATGCACAATGTTTGATATTCGTGTGGGAATATTAAAAAGAATTACTTCTTGGTCAGAAAGAAGTAAAACATTCATATGCACATAGGTCATAAACCTTTCATTTCTGGATAAATATTGGGTAAAAGTGATAAGTAAAAGGATTTATGCAAAGTGTTGGGTACTTGGTAAAGGTAGTGTATGAAGTGACTTGTGCATAATTTGGCACCAAAGTTCTCACTATTAATTTTCTCCTATTTATGATTTTACTGTCTGTTATATTTTTCATGACCAGATGTAATGTTTTTCCAGATTTCCAGTTTGAAGGCTTCATTCACAAAGTGTTTAGTTCTGAAGTCTGGATCAAGTTCAGTTCTATTTTCCATTCTTCATACAACGGAAGCGAATATAATGTTTCATTTCACTTTTCCCGAACACCAATGAGACGATGTCATGCAGCTGTGAACATGGCACTGACACATTTAGGGCCTCAGATGCTGTTCCCTACAGCAGTGAAAGTTCAGCCACCGCAGTTACATTTAGAAGAAGAGTCACTGACTTGTACATCAGGTGGGCATGTCAGCTCAGAAGACATGAAGCATTATGCAACATCAAACAAGTGTTCTCCTGAGTCATCACCTTCTGAGGGATGGAAGAGCACACCAAGGGTACCAGTTGTTCAACGGTTGTTTGGGAAACACAGTAACAATAAGGACTGCCAAATACATTCTTGTTTTTCTGAAACATCAGTTAAGTACAACACAAGTGCTTTACACACCAACTTTAAAATGTCAAAAAAGGAACAGTCTAGAGACTTGAAACAATATGTTAAATATGAAGAAACTACAAAACCTCAATTGCTAAAAACTGGTATAGTGAAGGAAACAAAAATTCTGAATCAGCAGAAAAAGAAAGTAAAATGGTTTAACAATCAGCTGAATTTTTATCAAAAGGAAGCAGTATGCAACATATTGAAAGGAGAGGCTCGGCCTTTACCATACATTATTTTTGGACCACCAGGGACTGGAAAAACAATAACACTTGTTGAAGCTGTCCTTCAGATATTAAACCTTCTCCCAGACAGCAGGTAGGATGTTCTTTATTTCTTAGACATTTGAAACCAAGTGATTTAACACAAATTACCATATCACTTGCATGCAAAAGTTACCAGATTATAATCGTGGACAGAACTTTGAGGTATTAAGTTAAGTGCATAGTTGTTTTCCTCAGTCCATTAGGCAAATATTGGGATATTGCCTTAAAACAGGCCTCAACTGTGTTTTTCCATTTTCTTTCCTACTCATCATTTAGTCACGCATTGCACTGATTTGTTTCTTTTATGAGGCCATATCAACTGCAGGGGTTATTACTATCTGCACTGTACCATTATGTTTCGCATTTTCTTTTCACCTGTTCCTTGATATTTCAGTCTTGCTTTTTCACACAACAATTACATGAATAAACTTGCAATTTTCCAGACCGTGATAAGTCTCCCAGTAAAATAATTGTCTCCTGTCTGAGATTCCATTGTTCAAATCTATCTTTGGATATTTCTGTTTGCTACACCCAACATGGTATCCAATGAGTACCAAAGTTGTTTCTTCTGTGTAAAGTGGCCAGGGCATCAGGTCATCTGCTCACCTCCTAATGCCAAGATTAAGAATATGTAGAGCTGTACCTCCACTCTCCAATACTTGTTTGGTGGTGTTTAGTTAAGCACTAGGGAAACCTATCCTTTTATATGAAATTTTAAGCTAACTGGTCTTCATCTAAGGGCAAAGGTCTAGAATGTGTAGAGTTTTACCTCCACTCCCGCTATACACAATCATGGAATGGTGCTTGGGTACAGAGGCAACTTTGTCTTATCTTTTACCATGTTCGCAGGTTGTTGGTAGCAACTCCTTCCAACAGTTCAGCAGACTTGATTGCTGAACGTTTATTAGACTCTGGACATCTAATACCGGGGGATTTGGTGCGTCTTGTGGGCTATCATTGTATAGAAGAAGGGAAATTGCCAGAGAAATTGGTACCATATTGTACCACTGGAGATATCAGATCGATGGGTGATGATGCCAACAAACCAGTTATATTGGGTGAGCCCCTGAAGACTTCATCCAATGCCCAGACACTGGGAAGACACAGGATCACTGTCGGTACTTGCATTGCTCTTGGACAGCTGTACAAAATGGGGTTTACACGAGGACATTTCACACATGTCTTTGTTGATGAAGCAGGACAAGCAACTGAACCTGAGATATTAGTGCCTTTGGGTTGGTATTATTGTGTTTATTTGCTGTTTAATTTCTTCGTGAATATGTTCTGTCCTTGGAAATGATTCATGTCCATGTATGTTAATATCTGTTCTGTTTCTTAGCTTTGGTCACAATAGAATTTGTGACTAAGGAATGTGATGAGATTTCATGTTTTCACAGTGGTAAAAATGTGGATTTTGGTCATCTGGGTTGAACATGCTATTTGTGTTATTGAATAGGTTAGCAACAATAGATTTAGATCTACAGTGAATGTCCCCAAAACCAGCAAAGTATGACAGGCCGCAAAGAACTCATCCGGGAAACATGCGGACTTCCACCTTTCCATTCTTCTTTTTTCTGATTGGCAGATTTCATCCACACCAGCTCTGGACAAGTGGTACTTGCTGGAGACCCACTTCAGCTTGGACCTGTTATCTTGTCTCCTCTTGCTTCCAGCATGGGTCTGGCTGAATCATTTCTGTCTCGTCTGCTTCAGCACTTTCCATATCAGCGAGATGCACAAGGATTTCCACATAATGGAGGCTATAATCCTCGTCTTATAACGAGATTATCCTTAAATTATCGCTCAGTGCCAGAGATCCTCCATCTGCCAAATTCATTGTTCTATGATTCATACCTCCAGCCTCAGGTACATGAAGCAAAAGTGTTTTATTTAAAGTTGGAAATGCTATCTTTTTGACAACAGACTAATGTTAGCATAATAAGTACTACTCTTATACAGCTTAACTGCTATAATGTTACACAGTTCAGTAAGCCATTGTATACCACCTGAAGATGGTCTGCGACAACCAAACATAGTGGAAATATGGAAAAAAAGACACTGAATTTAATAAACTATTTAGACAGACGATATTCATTATTAATATTATTATATAGCAGGATGTCTTTGATAAAGATATGTGCAAAATACTCTAAAGTAGTACTTACAAGTGTAAGAATGAAATGTTTTATGCAGTAACATGTAACGTACATTTCTCACTTGTGATTTGGGTCAAAAATGTATATAGTATGTACTATGCAGTATTTTAATTTAGGAGTAGGTATGGTTGTAATACATCAATGGAAGGAAGTCCTTGGGAGAGTAAACTTAAAATGAACCATGATGAGAGGTTCGTAAGGACAATAACTGGATTCAGCTGGCTCAGGATGGGGTCTCGGTGTTGAGATTTCATGAACATGGTGAAGAACCTTTGGGTGTCATAAGAAAAGGAATCTTTTAGATCAGATGAGTAACTGCTGAAATCCTGTATAATGGAGTGGTTAAAATTTGTCTTATAAAAGGAAAGTGAATTGCAAGTTTGAACAATTTACAGTGTGCGATGATACTAGTCTTGTGCTGAATGTCCCAGGTTTCACAAACCACTGGTCCAGAGGCTGATCTACTGGCATCTTTGGCATCCAAGCTGCCTGAGCAGAGCAAAGAAGATGGTGGTCCACCAGCCCTAGTTTTTCATGGAATTAGAGGAGAAAATTATCAGGAAAAGGAGAGTCCCTCATGGTACAACCCACAGGAGGTAGTGCAAGCCGTGTCTTACCTCAACATGCTGTATGGTGCGGGGCTGACCCCAGATGATGTGGGCATCATTACACCTTACAAAAAACAGGTCAGTTTGCAGTTGAGAGACCATCATAATCAGGAAGTACTGAAAACAGGACCATGATAAGCCTTCATAAGAAGTGGGATGATTCCAGTGGCAGACAGAAGTATTTCAAATAATGTATGTGTTTTTCACACTGTAGAATGAGCAAAGAACACCTTATGGCCTGTGTGTGTGTCACATTCTTATGAGGTAGGTAACCTGCATGGCAAGGATCATTACTATACAAGTGTGTGAACCAAGGTCAATTTAAAACATACTCTTGCATATATTTACATTATACAATAATTGTATGAAGTGCAATAAATTGGTTCTGTATAAAATACAAGTACATTATTAATGGATATTGCCATTTAAAAGTTTATGGATAATTGAGCACGTGCTGTTATAACTGATTTTTGAAGTTGAATGTAAATGTTCAGTGGTATCTCTAGATGGGCTTGTGTGATGCTACTAGGGAGAATGTTTGGGATGATTCCAATGGAAAATACAAGTATTGGAAATAATGTAATTTGATTATGATGCTACATTTTCCTCCTTTTCTATATAATTATTATTGGGGTAGCTCAGCTAATATAGTGACTGACTATGGACTGGATGACCAGGGTTCGATCCCCGACAGTGGCAGAGGATTTTTCCTCTAGCCTCCGCATCCAGACTGGTTCTGGGGCCCACCCAGCCTTCGGTCCAGTGGGTACCAGGGCGTGATGCTGACCTCTCCCCCAAGCACCTATATGGTGTATAGTGGGACAGCTTTACTTTACTTTCTTAACATTTTAGGTATCATCATGCAGAACCCTAAGGTGTGACTGCCAGTGGTGAGTACTTCTAATGTTTATGTTTATAGGTTCATTATAAATTGAAACATTATGAGGCCAAACTAATTTAGTATGATTGTTTACTGCAGGTACAGAAAATTTGTGCCCTCCTCAAAGAGCTTCAAGTGCCCATTCCTAAGATTGGATCTGTGGAGGAGTTTCAAGGACAAGAAAGGAAAGTGATCATCATGTCTGCTGTTCGCAGCAATCCCACATTGCTAACAACTGATATTCATCATTCACTAGGATTTGTTTCCTCCCCAAAACGACTGAACGTTGCCTTAACCCGTGCACGTGCTTTGCTCATCATTCTGGGCAACCCACACCTTCTGTCTCAGGACCCTTACTGGAGAAGTGTGCTCAGCTACTGCATCGAGCGAGGTGGCTACACAGGTTGTGACCTGCCCATTGACTGCAGTTCCATTACTCTGGATGACAGTATATGAGGCATTGGGCAACATCTTTTGATGGTATTATATTAGTTCCTATTTAGAGTATTGGTGCCTTGTTATTTTGTCAGGTTGGCATATTTCATCATCAAACTTAGGCAGGCAAGTAATCTTTGGTGTAATATAACAGTATAGGTTGTTGGGAATGTACATACACAGCTGATTCAAGTGGAAAGGTAATGAATGAATTTACGACTCCTACTAAATAGAACAGAAACCCTGAACTGAAATTGAAAAAGCTCTTTCTGGCTCATGAGACATAGCAAAAGTGCATCCTGCAGTTAAATGGTTTATACTTCAGAATCATGTACCATATTTTCACAAATTTCATGTTTTCACCTTATAATAACATAGAGATGTGCAAAGGTTCTCATTTGGAACCAAACATAAGGAGTTCCATGAGAAAAGTTCAATAGTGACCATTTCTAGTGAATGTTCCTCTAAAATATTCAAATAATATTTTGTAACAAAAACTCTAGTTGGACTGTAACTCGGGTTGTATAGGTACAATACAATGTATTTTGAGCAAAGTCAAGTGCAGTTTAAACTTCTAAATCATGCATTTTCAGTGTTTGACATCTTTTCTCTTTACCAACTGATCAGTAGTGTTCAGTTTGTCTGCATTTCATTTTAGCTTTAGTATAACAGTATAAGCGGCCCCGGCCAAGTGGAACAAATGCTAAGAATAAAAAGAAGATAATGGTATAATATAATGTATCAGTACTATAAGAATATTTTTAACCCTTTCTAGTCAATTTTTGTAAGTGGTTCTTATGGCTGGTATCCCAGCAGGTGGAGCAGAGGACAAGGAAGGATTAAAATTTAATAGCCCGGTGGTAACTATATGTACCATCTGCTTCAACATTTAGCAACTCTGTTTTGCCCACAGAGTGTATTTATTGGTTCTGTGTGGTTCTCAGAATGAATTGCATTCATTTCCCAAAATAGCATTAACCATTTGATCTTTGTCATTGAGACATGTTGTGCTTTCTCTGGGGTAATTGAATTTTAAATATTTATATGTGATTCTGGATTCAAGGGGTTAAAGGTTTCATTTGTAGCAGTTATGTTTGCCTGGCAACCAGACCAGGGACAGAGAAACTGGGAACGATGGGAGAACGAATTTCATACCAATATGTAACACACAGCATATATGGGAGAAACAAAAAAAATCTGATTGGAAAACCTCAAGAGAATAGGCCAGTTCAGTGACATAGGAGTAGATGGGAAGGTATGCTAAAATGCATCTTTAAAGGACTAGCTTCTCAAAATGTGAAATGGACTGAAATGTTTATACTATATAGTCATAAGCAGACTCATCAGAAACCAACAGCAGCATTTGGCAGTGACCACAAGAAATAAAAAATCTGAGTCTGTTTTGCCAACAGCAGGGATGAACAAACTTGCCAGACTGGGTCAATAAAGTAATTTATGTAGGACTTGAGATATTCATCGCCCTGATGACGGAGGCAGTATGACCTCTGAAACGTTGGTTAACATCGACCAGACTACACAGCGCAACAACCCAGAAGACGGAAATCTTCAAAGTAATTTATGTCAAGAATTACTGCAAGAATAAACTTAAGTCATATACCAATCAAACACTATAAATGCTCACATTGTGACATTAATAATAAAAATTAATTCACTGCTGCTAACTTTATTGTAGATTTCATTAACAACCAGCAATTCTGATACTGGTATAAGATTTGTCAGTGAAGTTCTCATTTAAGGCTTCCTTCAGGAGTAATGAATTTGATCACTAAACAAAGGAAAGTCTTACATGGAAGAAATTATAAATTTGTGATCACTGAAATTGAATGTTAAACAGAAATAAACTTAAATCAAGCAACATTAAATGGGGGTTCCACCATATCTTCAACTACCATGTTACATATGTTTTGAAAAGTAGATATATAAAAAAACACATTAAAAATAATTAAGCCAAGTATGTGCATGGTATTCATTATCCATGTTTGCCTTCCTAAAAGTCTTGGGCTCCCCATCGTATCTGAAACACAAGACAATAGCAACATATCAACATGTTTCGCTTCTCAAAATTCTAAAATGTGTGGTATAACTGTAAAGAATGGAGAGGGGGAAAATAAAAGAATCAGTTACTGAACACCAACTGAAGATATGGAAGGAGGAAGCCAAAAGTATAGTGATTACATGGAATTCATAAAGTGATGGAATGCAGGGGACTGAAATGATCTATAGATACTGAATACAGGAACATATGGGAAGGGGAAGATTCTAAGGATGAAAAATATCCTTAAACATCTTGAAATCTATGCAGAACTACAAGTTCAACACATCTATTTTCAAGTTTATGTTTCTGTAAGGCACAATTAATTACAGAGCATTAAATGAGTGTGAAATGGTGAAAGAAAGATTGAGAAGAAAAGAATAAAGAAGACTATGTGTCAGTTGTGTACATGATCTCTGGTCCTTTAAATGGCATCTGAAAATGTTATATATACAGTTAAAGTGCTGTGAGTGAACACGAAGCCTTGTTCCATGCAATGGTTCTCTTGCCACTGTATGCACAAGGTATGGTGGTGCCTGGACATTTCTGATGTTTCTATCAATTGTTCAAGGAAGATGTAGCACTGTAGAAGTCATGAAAGTAACCTTACATCTTGTGTACGAGCTTTCAGTTTCCTTTCAATGAGGTTCTGGAGTGCCTCGGAGCGAACAGACAGGGAATCGATCTTCTCTATGAGCTGCTGATACGGAGATAAAGGCTGTGTTCCCATGACGACATGTCCGAGTTTGGAATCGATCTTGGCATCAAGACGTGCATTCCGAATCAAATTCACAATCCAGCATTCAGCTTCTTCTGGCTTCATGTTCAGTTTCTCTGCTAACATTCTGCAATTAATTCATTATTCTACTTTCAGTGCTTTTCACTAAACTAAAGAATTGGTTTATAGAATTGGTCTGTAGTACATTAAGATTATATTACACAAAAGGGAGACATGATAGTAATCATATATTTTTATCACAGTATAGTTAATATAGATACAAAATATGAAGTGTAGGAATGAACATGGATTTTTAAATAAACAGGGTTAAAGTATCCCATTTAATAATGGATTTATTTCTCAGAGCATGACACTAGCATGGTAATATGTAGATGACATCTTGAATTTCAACAGTAGATATAGCATCATACAAACAGGAATTAATAGTAGTATTAAAAACAACTTATTAAAGGGCAATAAATGGAACTTACTCCCTGACCATGTCCATTCTTCATTACCTTATGAAAAGTACAGGGTACAAAGTAATTAAATACAGATGCATCTATCTGACCTTCCTGACAAGTTAATTTTGCAACACATGATTAAAAACATTCTTCATTTGTTCACATGAACATTAGTTTAGTTTGGGTATTGTTTCCCCAGTACATAATGGAATTTGATGTTATTGAGGGGTTTTCTTTGTGTAATCCTTAAAGCATTACAGGTTTCAAATACTTGAAAACTGCAATTCAACTATATTTCCTCCCCCATATATGTTCTTGGTATTTCAAAGCACTTTTACTTTTATTTATTTCTCTTCATAAATGTCAGTTAAAACTACCTGGAATAGTAGGCTCTGTAAGAATGGACATTTGAACATTTTTCATCTACCAAAACTTTAATTCAGTGATCTTATTTTCCTGCAAGCATGATTCAAAAGTTTGGTCCTGTCATAGCTACTCACCCAATGCTGATGCACTGATGTATACGGCAAAAAGTCTCAAAAATCATAAGCCTGGCATTCTCAACAAACTCATCCAAAACAGCAATAAGGAAAAAGTCATTGTACAGAACCATGTGGCATTCATGAAGTTTCTGGCGAGCGCCATCAAAGTCAAAATTGACATACAGATGCTCAACAAATTCGGTAATGGGATCCCTGTAAGTGTAGGACTCCTGCAAACATGAATAGCATTGAAAATCCTTTATTTACATTAAAGTTCTGTATTCCTTGAAACATGTCTCTTAAAGTCCAAGCCTTCTAGGGCAATTCTAAACCTATCAAATTGTTGAACCCTGGGCATATGAATAGATGATTATATGAAGCATAGTACTGTATGTTAAAAGGCTGAACTGTTTGCTAACATTCTTTCCAATTTATCATTTAATTACAATCCTTTCAGACCTAACATTTTTATCCCCCCCCAAATGGTGTTAACTATTGTTAAATATTCAGGATAGAAAATATGAATTTATAAAACAATTACAGTGAAACCTCTATCCATCGTTCCCGGAACTATCGTTTTCCCGGATGCATCGTCCGTTTTGTTCGGTCCCGAATACATCCCATATAAAATAATGTTACATTTTCCCGCTTCTATCGTTCCTCGAACTATCGTTTTATCGCATCGATCGTTCAAAAATCTTAGTCCCGGCCCACAATTTTCCCGCAATGATCGTTTCTGAGAATTTAAAATGCTGGGTTTAGAGATAAATTAATACCGAAAGACGCATAATGTTTTTGGAATACACAGTAGCGGTAACCTTTTATGTCGCCCAACCAGCACATTCTTTTGGAATGAGGGTCAGCGGTGCAGGGGTGATAGTTGGAGTGAATGGCGGCGCGCATTGTCAGAAATTTTACGATTTTAATTAAATAGGGTGCACTCATATTTCGTTCCAGCGATGCCAGATGGCATGTGCAGTGTGAATTTCTTCACAAATGCTTTTATTATAAGTACAAAGGAAAGGCTGGCGGCACTTTTCATTCTTCTGGTTCATCTCGTTTCCAGCGGTTAAGGGTCTTCTACAGCTACGTTTCGTTGAGTTCGGCAGTAATAGTATTTCCATTCTTCCTGTTATTGTTCGCGAAGGGGGTGGGAGTGGTGAGGAAGACGACGAATGCGAGCCCGAAGCTTTGCCGAGTTTTGCCGAAGCACACGCTGCATTGGCAAAAGTGAAGTCGTTCTTTTATGCGCTTAATATTAGTGAACGTGACGAGGAAAACATTTTGAACGTGGAAAGTGCTCTGTTTGGTCTAAAACGTAAAGTTTCGACAAACCAGTTGTCCATTAAAGACTTTTTTGGTAAAAAGAAGTAACTTTGAAAGAGAAACATTGTTTTTTTTAAATTTTTAATGCTTTCCCGCATCTATCGTTTTCCCGCATTCATCGTTTTTATTTCCCACCCCCGCCGAAAACGATGCATCGAGGTTTCACTGTATGTTCACTCTTTACCAAAAAAATCAAGTTACTGTAATTTTCAAAATATAAAACTACAAGTGACATAAGCATACGGCTGGCACCATAATTCTAGTCATTTGTAATTTCCTTGTATTAGTCTGCATAAGGCTTTTCTCTACCTTCCATTACTTAAATTATGTAACCAGATATATATTAAATAGACACCAAAGTGTGTGCATAATTTTTAGAAAAACATGAACAAATGTTAATGACTTCCCAAGACACAGAACCAAGTTGACAGCAAAATTAAAGTGAAGACTATTCTTTGCTTAGACAGCCATATCCATTAGTGAATGAGAGGGTAGGGCAGTAGACTAGCACTGATCGAAAAGTAAAAACATGCGAGTCCAAGTTGTGTTAGTGGGGTGGTGTCTTTGGTTAAAAATATTGATGTTTTGAAAGGGTTTTAATTATTTATGCTGGCAATTTTTCTCTCATGGTTAAAAGTGGTTTAATAAACCACATTAAGAACATTTGTGCAAGCAGCTAGGCTTGATCTTTAATGATAAATATTTCAGTTAATGTCATCAAAACATAATTTACTTTCTCTAATGCCTGCAGTTATGGTCTACCGCAATTTTCGGCATATCTTACCTGCTGGATAACCTTCACCAAATCTTTGAGAGCACTGCGCCTAGACCGAGTGATGATAACAGCAGTGGCCAAATATCGTAAGATATGAGGACACATGGTCTGGATTGCATTCAGGTATCTACAAACCCAAAGACCATGTCTAACTCTAACAATGATTATCAGAATAGTTTGTGTTTGAACAAAAATTAAGAAGTTGTATGTCAATATCAGAACAAATATACAAGAATGTTAGTACACTGAATCATGTCCTCCCCCCCCCCCCCCCCCAATCAGAATAAAATAAATAATATATTGTGGAATTAAGGTCTTGTATATTAATCTCTCAATGCAAGAAAATGTTTTCCAGAGTGGACATGTTGTCATCACAATGTATGTCCACAATTCCCAAGGAACTCAATTGGGAAATTTCAACTGTTCGCGTATCTAGATTTGCAAATATTTGGAACCAAAAGATGAACACCAATTCTGGAAAACATATTCAGATGATGATGATGATGATCTATTCAGAAGTTACAAATTAAATTTTGATTGAGAACTAAACTCTATGCACAAAAATTCCACTTCTTTATCTGACAAATATTACCTCTGGCTCTAAGTTTCTGTGCCCACACATGACATTTAAATGTACAACACATAACTAGTCTCCTATAACTAAACATTCTATTGTCACAATTATGAATACCAACTTACTGTGGCCTGTAGAGAAACATCTCAATAACAAGATCCCTCCCTTTCTCATGATTGAAGAACACAAATAGACTCCAATGAATAAACCATGTTCTCTGATGTAAACTCTGCAGAGCTGACCCAAATGAGTTGTTGTCAATATATTCACGGAGCTTGTTCAGGTCTTCTAGTGCTGTGTCCCAGTTTTGCAACAGAATCTCAGAAGCAAGTTTTCCCCACAACACATTTAAATAATTCTGTGAGCAAATACAAACATGTTAGAATATTGGTCATCAAAAAGTTTGCTTATTTGGTCATTTTATGACATTGTACCAACTGCTAAGGTTACACAACATCAAAAAAATATGATGTGCACACGCGCACACATAAAAAAGCAGAAGTTACCTTGTCGCTGGTTGGCATGACAAGAATGTAGAAGTACAAGTAGCTGGTGGTGAGGGAGTAGTTTCCACACTCATAGCGATATTTTGCCAACTTGTACATGCTCTCCATTATATGGGGCTCACACTGGACAAAAAATATAAATATAAAGTACATGCAGTAACAGTAAATACAACAGCCATGAAGAAATTCAAGGTTAATGATTTATGTAATGAAGCTTTACAAACTGATATGTCACAAATGGCCAATTGAGAAATGCAGAAGATTAAGAATTATAAGTTGAAAAATGTGTGGTACTGTCCACAGATCACGAGAAAAACCCTGCTGGGGGAAGTCGTTTCTGGTGCGGTGCAGGGGAATGTTACTTATCAGCTGGACTAGAGGGCTGCTATTGGTGGGAAGTGTGATACGTCAGAGTTTTACACTACTACACACAGACTGAAAACATTAAGAGTAGCATGTAGTGAGTAGCATGTAGTGAGTGCACCTGTACTGTGTTCTGCAGGTGTTGCGATAATATTCTAGATTAAATTGCTGTGCTGCTGTGAGGTAATCTTAAAGCTGTACCCATTAGAACACATGAAAGCCTGTCGTCTGTTGTTCATTCAGTGGTTGTGGAACGAATGCTTTTAGGATCGGTCGTCATTCACCGCGAAATCTTGCGCATGCGCGTATATCGAATTCCTAGCAGGGATTTTCTCCTGATCTGTGGACTGTACTAATCCAAAGTTGGTCTGTGGGGTCAGATTCAAATTGGAGAACCTCTCAAAATGAAAGAGTGGTTGATTAACACCACTGTTTGATGACAAGGTTGCATGCAATTTCAACCATGTATTTCACTGAAATTGCATGCATTGTTTTATAATAAACTAGTCCTGCATTATTTAAAAGATTCTTACTGTTGAATTTAAAATTTCTGTTTGTAACATAATCCATATTTCCTTTAGTAAAACACATAATTTTTCTCTGAATCTGAGATAGTTTCACTTTTGTTTCATTGTGAATTAGAGTGATATGCACAGAATGGAACAAATGGAATGAATGTGGCATACTGAAGTACACCATGACCAATCCTTGCAGAATTAAGAACTGGAATGCCTGTCCAGTTATAGATTATTATATAGATCTTACTTTAAGTTCATCTTGAAGAAAATTCATTAGAGTTCTAGAATCTCGCATGGTCTCCATTTTCTTCATTAATTCATCATCTGTCATAAGTGTAAGAATTGGGTCACACGTTTCATTCAGATCTTGCAGCTGGTGCACCACGTTAAGACGCCGGGTTTTCATATCCTGAAATTATAGTAAAAAGTAAAAATGTAGACATGATCACACCTGTAATAGAATTCTTCTTGGGTAGATGCCCTCTGAATGCACATCTGAATCACAAGGAACACATAGTATTGCATCAACTTCCTCTTACTGATATACTGCCAGCAAGTCAGCTGCATAACATGACCATACCATATAAGTAAAGAATGAGAATGTGAAAAGTTCTTTTCTTTCTGGATGTCAATATCAGCACACAAATCTTTATATTTAATGTCTGACATATTAATTGTAATCAAATTACAAAAGTATTCATAACAGAACAATTTAACACATTTAGACATGCCATGCTATGCCATTGAGTACAAACTGCCTAATGCAATATATCACTTCTTGAATTTGCTGAAAATGCAGTATAAACAGAATAGTCAACACCAAGTTGAGAAAGGATCGTCACTGCCTTCCAATTGATCCTATCCAAAATTATTTGTTTAACCTTCACCATCATCCATTATGCTTACAATGAATTTCAAATTTTAAGTCTATATGAACTACTTCTGAAAGCAAATCCACAAATAAATTGCTTCAAGCCAGAGAAAGCCATCTTAATGAAAACACTCACTTTATAGTTCAGTAATTCCAAACTATATATCAATTCTCCAAGACCAGACAAACTGCCCACTGAAGTATATTCAAGTACATATTATTAACTAACCTCTGGAACTTCCTCATTTGGATATAGCTGCTTCCGAATGTCTATTGCATAATCCACCATATTTGTTTTGCTCAGAATATCTAACTTTACTTGAAGTAATTCATTTTCATCATATATCTGTAAAAATAAATGACAAGTTTCTAAAGTATGCTTTTGATACAGTAAGCTGTGAACTGTAAACATTCATAATGGAAGTTCGCTGTAGTGACAGTATTCTTGTACTGCATGGCATCACAACTCTGAAGACCACAGTCCACACTTTTAACCATTGTGAAAACCTTCAATCTCATAAAGAACATCATTATTTACAAAGTCCAACTATTCAAATCATGGGATTATAATGAGCCAGACATGTAGCTGAGGCTGCGGAAAAAGTAATATGAACAAAGTTCTGGTAGAAAATCCAGCTGAAAGGCCTAGATATTGTATAAATAACATAAGCAACCATGTTCGGTATGGAGGTTCAGTAATCACACTGTCTAATACAGATAACAGTAACCACAAATACCTAAGTGCAAAGTCAATTAAAGTAATATGTAACGTAATAGCCATTATGACTATCTCTGAAACTGATCTAATCCACACACACCAACAATAAATAGAAATAAAGTGGTATTAATGAACCCCATGTTAATCTTGGTGCAATGCTGGCATCTTGGTTCTGTACTCAGTGAGCTGAGTGGTACAAAAGACAGGGTTTTGTGGTGAATGAGTCAGTCGGAATTTTGAGTGTTTGCAACTCTTTTTCCCCCCCAACCCAACCTGAATCCTCACTTGGAAATTTTGTCAGGATCAGCCTATGAAATCCAGGCTTATGAACACATTCTCTGGGAAAGTGATTCAGCTTCATCCTAACATCAACAGAGGATGTGTTCTGCCTGAGAAGGTCATAGGAGTCTCTTATTCACTCTGAAAAAAATTATTTCCAAGAACATTTCCTCTTGATTCTAATCCCCTTTCTGGCCCTTAGAAGAGCTGCCATATCCTTTTTCTCCTTATCCAGCATACCTCCCTAGTGTCATCCACTTCCAAACACACTTCACCACTGCCATTACAACATACTCTAAGACTAAGCATAATCTACTCTATAAAGCTTGGGCTGACACAGACCATGGATATATTCACATGAAAAATTGTAAATATTCTGTAATATGTAAATACTTGGACCTGCCCTCTTCAACCTGCAACTTAATAATATCTGATCAGAAGCTCCAAAATGAGTTCAACACCAAGACAGACTATCAGTTCCAAAGTGACCCAGACTTGGACACTCTTCACAAACAAAAACATATCTTAAGAACAGAACATATGTAATATATGTACATACAGTGGTAAGTTTCTGACGACCAAAATGTGAATATGACGCCTAAGAGAAAATTTATATTAGAAACAATTATTGTATTTGTGCTATGACATGTTCTACATGCTTGGTTTGGGCCTATGAAGAATCTATAGAATGTAAATACATTATATTATATTATAAAATACGTTGGCGAAATCCACAAGTCAACAAATGATTACATGGCAGCAAAGTCAGGTTATAGTCCAATACCATGAAAGTTATTATTTCATACTTACAATTCGATTGCAGTTGTGGTTTAAAAACCGCTTACCTGTTTGGCGGACAGAAACTCGAGGAGTGGAAAAATCAAATGTCTATCCAAATACTGACCCATACGGGAAGTTAGATCAAACTTGGCCATTGCAAAATCACCGATAACCAGCTATTGGATGATCAAAAAATACCTGTAAAAACATATTTTGCAGCCCTGTAACATATGCATCCAACAATCACACGCATACAACTTCTTATACATTCGAAGCTAAAGACAACACACATACCTTCTTAACCTATCTACCTGCAGTCGTAAATCACAAATTCAGCAAGAGTTGTACAGCGCAAGGTTGGTAGAATAGATAAACCACCTAGGGTTGGTAGAGCACATTCTATGTTTTTGCCAACCTTTAAATAGAGAATAATTACTCCGGGTATCCAGCGCTTACAGTTTTATTACGAACATAAATACAGTATATTGAAAACAGTTTATTTCGTTATTTATTTAATGTAAGAAGAGTTATGTGTTAAAATATTGATCCTGAAATTTTAAGTTGGCATTGGTGTGTCACGTACATCGTCACCTGTGGTGCGTTACAGAATCTGTAATTTTGATAGTCGATTGTTTTATGGAACGGTGAGAAGAGCTGGGAAGTATTGATGAATATTTCGTCTGTAATATAGGCTATTCGTTTATAATAGCTGTCAGAATGCCACCTAAAACAAAACCGGTTCAACCGAGCAAGAAAACGGCTGAAAAAAAGAAGGAAAAAATCATAGAGGTAAATACATAAGATTGTAGCAGCGTGTTTCGTACAGTCCTACACAGCGTATGGTCTGGTAAGAAGCTCCCTGAATATTACACGTTGCAACTGTGGTATTTGTCACTCTGAACATGCAGTGACCACTTCACCTGCAAAATATCCTTCAGAATGACTCTTTGCCTGTGGGTTTACTTAGGAATTAGGTGTCATATACTGATGAAATTTGTTTAATACATTTAATCTGTTACTGATGTACTTTGAAAATTTTGTTTAATACATTTAATCTGCAATTGATGTACTGTGCACTTTGCAAATCTGGTTAATAAATATATGTTGAACTTCATTTGAAAATCAATTTTTCCATTAACATTTTAAACAACGTGAATTTATTGTTGGAAAGTTTAGAATATATATATATATATAATTTTACATGCAATTATGAGCATTTGATTTCTGCATGAGACATTGTATCGTAATTGTTCGTGTTATGTGAGACTAATGTAGTTGAGGGAAGATTATACCATTCAGTGACCATGTATTCTTGTTGCTCAGTTTGAATTTTCTTTGCAATAACTGTACCTGACATAAACCATTTTACACATTTTGAGCCCTTGCCCCAGTAACGTGGTACTGAATTTTGTTTATATATATATATATATATATATATATATATATGGTTAATCTCCCAAGTGCTTCTTTGCTTGTCATTTTCTAACCAAAATTTTGAATTTATTTATTGTGCCCCCTCCCAACTTATTCTAATCACCATAAGGATATTAGGAAAAGAGTATGAATTGTAAATGCTCGCTTATTATGAAATTTTCTCCATTGTCCTGTCAGTTTATCTTTATTATGCTTAAAATTATCCTTAGCATTTTGTTTTTAACCACCCTCTGTTCCTGTTCTTGTCTCAGAATGAGAGACCAAGTTTCATACTCAATGCCATCTTACAGGGAAGGTCATAAGGAGTCTGGCCCTATGGCCCTTATTAGAGTGAGGCTTCGTATTTGTAGAGGGGAAATGAAACAAAACTAGAAGTTTCAGTACTACTTTGTTATTTCAGTTCAGTAAAGGATTGGGTTCCATTGACATCAACCTTCATTTGTGTGAGAAGTATGCTATCATTCCACTAAATAGCATATTACTGCATGTAGTGACTCTCAAAGGAATCAGGTAGGCGTTAAACAACATAATATTTTCCAACCATTACAGAAAGTTGCAAGTGGGAAGGGCGAGAATCAAAGAGTTAGGGAACATCGTCTCCAAGTGCTTTAACATGTTAGCCCAGCGGTAACTTGTACCATCTGCTTTAATAATCAAGAACTCTACACTTTGCCAACAGAATGCATTTATGGGTTTCAATATGCTTCTCATAGAAAACAGTGATTATTTACTTCGATGGGATTGCCCAGCTGGTCTTTGTGATGGAGAAACATTTAATTTTCTTTGTGGTTTGGACTGAGTTTTTAAATAACGTTTTGATGGGATTTGGCTTCAAAGGTTTACAATGGCCCTGTTCATATCCATATAGAACAACACGTAAAATAGTCTGTAAGAACAAGGTATCCTCAAATCCTACAATGATGCATCCTGTCACTACTTTTGTTTTATTCAAGTGCTGTAAGAATGTGTTAAAATATGAAAGTAAGTTTTGTTTTTTTTGCTAATATAATGACTGACATCTATATAATGTGAAGATTTTCAAGCAAAACAGAAATAACAGGATGCCATATAGGAAAGCTGCACCATATCATGGTATTGACATCTGTATTTTTCATCCAGATATATTTATTCCTGCAGGACAAAACATTTGGCTTAAAAAACAAGAAAGGGGCAAAGCAGCAACGATTCATTCAACAAGTTCAGCATCAGGTTAAAAGTGGTGGAAATGCCAAAAAGCCTACTGATGATTTGAAGAAGCTGGAAAAAGAGAAGAAACTGAAAGATCAGAAAGAAATGAATTTGCTGTTCAGACCTGTAGCGACACAGAAAGTTGAAAAGGGTAAGAATGTTGTTTAGGTGCACAAAATGTTTTTCCTGTTGGCTGTTTGTTTGCACTGTGCAGTGTGGCCTGTTGGACCAATGCTCCAGAGTAAAATTAAAGAGTCAATGTTTGATAGTTTCATCACCACCTTAGTGGATAGTAACAAAGAAATTGATTTATTCATTTGGTGACAGTGCTGACAGTAACTCAGAGTACATAGCATTGATCAAGCAGATTGGTGGAGAAGTAGCAATCTAGGCTTGTATTAGGAAAGTTCCTGGTTCATATCTTAGCTGGATTACTGTTTATTGTGACTGAAGATTTTGCGATTTTCTTTTGTCTAGCCAGGCAAATGCCAGGATAGTACATTGACGTAAACCACTAGTGCCTCCTTCCAAATCATTAAATTTCATTCATGATTTATTAATGCCTCATTTTAATACTAGAAAATTCTGTAATTAAAAGAGCATTGTTAAATAGTTTTAAGAATTGGTCATTTAGGGGTTAGTCTTGTTTCAGTGTCACTGATTGTGTTCATGATTTATGTTTCCATATTCCTTTTCATTTGCATTTATAAAATATTCTAAGAATTCCCCCTCACCATCCCCATATTGTGGAAGCAATTTGTTTTATAATTGGCCACTTTTTAGGGAACTGGATAGACACTTATAATCTTCTTTGACTGTTTGACACTAAACATTGTATCTGAGGGAGGAGTACAGATTTTTAAGCTCATCATTATGCAGTTTTCTCCATGCCCCATCGTCTTCCCTCTTAGGCCCAAATATCATCCTCAACACCCTGTTCTCAAACACCTGCAATCTGTGTTCCTCCCTCTGAGTGAGTGACCATGTTTTGCACCCATACAAAACAACAGGTAAGATTATTGTTTTGTATACTTTAATTTTCAGGTTCTTAGAAATCAGATGGGAAGACAAAAATATTTTGAACTGAGAAGTAGCAAGCATTTCCGGAATTTAATCTCCTCCTAACTTCCTCATGAGTGTCATTTTCATTTGTTATTGTTGTTCCCAGATATTTGAACTTTGTAACCCTTTCAAAGGACTTATTACCTACCCTAAGATAGTTTTGCCCGCCTGTCTTCTGATGACAAGATACTAACATGTACTTAGTTTTTTCTTAATTTACTTCTAGCCCCACCTGTCTACTCTGTCTCTCCCTCACTTAATTTTTTCAAATCAAATCTTTCTGTGTCAAAATTTTGTTTAGTTCGTCTACTTACTGAAAGCCGCTCCCTCACTTTTGCTACCACCAGATAATGATCAGTGTCACAATCTGCTCCTCTGAATGATATCACATCAATTACATTTGTCTGCCTTCTCTTATCTACTAAAACATGATTTATTTGATTGTGTGTTCTGCCATCTGGAAAAGTCCAAGTGTGTTTATGAACATCACGGTGTGGAAATTTTGTACTTTTTACAATTAAATCTTTTGACGTAGCGAAGGTTACTGCTCTAACACCGTTATCATTACTAAGTGCATGGAAACTCTCCCTGCCTTTGAGTAAGACACTCAACTAACCGCCCGAAGGGGGGTTAGTTTAGTGTCCTTTCGGAGCGCCTCGGGGGGGGGGGGGGGGGGGGGTCAAGTTTGTAAAACGCAACCAGCCTTGTGTAAGAAACTAAACTAACCCCCCTGATTGGAGGGTTAAAACACTTGACCAACCTCCCCTTCGGGGGGTGTTTTAACCCTTGAGTAAGAAACTAAACTACCCCCTAGAATGGGGGTTGAAACAACTGACCAACCCCCCCTTTGGGGTGGGTTGGTCAAGTGTTTAAAATGCCAAATTTTTACGTCCAGCCCCACCCTTGCTAATCTTCGTCTTAAAATCGATCATAAAGTCAGTTTTCGTAATCGTAATATATCGAATGAGTATCAGTTTACCTTGTTGGAGTTGGTATTTCAAATACTTGATAACGTCTTATTTCACTTTTCTGTTGTTTTAGGCCAACTGTCAGTCAATATTCCCTTCTCGAAGGTATCACCACCTTGTCGAAGGCAATCTGCCGGGTGAGGAGGCTTGCGTGCTCAAATGACCCTTAGGGCTATGCCGGCCTGAGCTTCGGCTCATGGTAGGATCACCCAAGCCGGACAGGTCTAAGGAGATGCGCTAGACTAAGAGTGATACCCTGGTCCTCCAGGTTGGGGGTTGGGTGTAGGGCTAACAACCTTTCACCTTTAAAAAAATATGTGTTACGAAAAAATCAACCAAGCCTCGGATCAGGACGGACTCTTTGGCATGACCACGGCAATTGAAAAAGGACATGAGATTTGGTACTTGGAACATTAGGAGTCTCTATAGGGCTGGGGCACTGAAATCAGTGTGTAGGGAATTAGGGAATTATAAGTTAGACTTAGTGGCAGTGCAGGAAGTGCGATGGGAGGGGGAGGGCACGATCCCAGTGGACAATTTTACATTTTTCTATGGAAAGGGGAATGACAATCATCAGCTAGGGACGGGTTTTTTTGTTCATAGCAGAATTAGGGCAGCAGTTAAGAGAGTAGAATTTGTTAGTGACAGGTTGTCTTACGTAATTTTGGAAGGACGTTGGTGCGACATCATTGTCCTTAATGTTCATGCCCCAACTGAAGACAAAAGCGATGATATCAAGGATAGCTTTTATGAAGAATTGGAATCAGTATTTGATACATTTGGCAAGTATCACATGAAAATTCTACTAGGAGATTTCAATGCAAAAATTGGGAGGGAGGATATCTTCAAACCCACAATAGGCAGCGAGAGTCTCCATGCACTTAGTAATGATAACGGTGTTAGAGCAGTAACCTTTGCTACGTCAAAAGATTTAATTGTAAAAAGTACAAAATTTCCACACCGTGATGTTCATAAATACACTTGGACTTCCCCAGATGGCAGAACACACAATCAAATAGATCATGTTTTAGTAGATAAGAGAAGGTAGACAAATGTAATTGATGTGAGATCATTCAGAGGAGCAGATTGCGACACTGATCATTATCTGGTGGTAGCAAAAGTGAGGGAGCGGCTTTCAGTAAGTAGACGAACTAAACAAAATTTTGACACAGAAAGATTTGATTTGAAAAAATTAAGTGAGGGAGAGGCAAAGGAACAATATCAAGTTGAAATTTCGAATAGGTTTGAAATTTTAGAGACAAATGAGGATAATGAAAGTGTGGACATCAACAGGGAGTGGGAAAATGTCAAAAACTGCATCAAAATTTCAGCAAAAGAGAAACTAGGATACTACAGGAGAAAGCAAAATAAACCGTGGTTTGATGAAGAATGTTCCAAATTAATAGATCGAAGGAAGCAAACAAAATTTCAATGGTTGCAGGACCCAAACAAAACAAACGCGGATAATCTATGTAATGTGAGACGTGAGGCACCTTTAGGAATAAGAAAATGGAATACCTGAAGGGCAAAATTGCTGAACTTGAGACAAATAATAAGGAAAAAAATATCAGAGACCTGTACAGAGGCATTAATAACTTTAAGAAAGGATATCAACCCCAGACCAATTTGGTAAAGGATGATAGTGGCAATTTGCTTGCAGATCCAATAAAAATTGTGAATAGGTGGAAAAATTTATTTAGCGAGCTCTTAAATGTTCATGAGACTGGTGATATTAGACAGATTAAAATGCATACAGCTGAACTGTTGGTGCCAGAACCTAGCTTAGATGAAGTGGAACTAGCCATTGGGAAGTTGAAAAGTTGTAAATCTCCAGGAATTGATCAGATTCCGGCCGAATTAATTAAAGCAGGTGGCAAAGGGTTGCATATGAGGATCCATAAGCTTATTCAGTTAATTTGGGATAAGGAAGAGATGCCACAACAATGGAAGGAATCCATAATTATTCCTATCCATAAGAAGGGGGACAAGACTGAGTGTGGTAATTACCAAGGAATTTCGCTGCTATCAACCTCATACAAAATTCTATCCAACATTCTTTTGGCAAGATTAACCCCATATGCGAATTAAATTATTGGGGATCATCAGTGTGGGTTCAGACGAAACAGATCAACGATTGATCAGATCTTTTGCATTCGTCAGATACTAGAGAAAAAATGGGAGTTCGGTGGGACCGTACATCAATTATTTATAGATTTCAAAAAAGCCTATGACTCTGTGAAGAGAGAAGTGCTATATAATATTCTTATTGAATTTGGTATACCAAAGAAGCTAGTGGGTCTAATAAAAATGTGCTTAAATGAAACCTGTAGCAAAATTCGAGTAGGTAAATATGTATCTGAGACATTCCTCATCAAGAACGGTCTAAAACAAGGAGATGCTTTGTCTCCCTTGCTCTTTAACTTTGCGCTAGAATACGCCATCAGGAAGGTCCAAGGTAGGCAGGAGGGTTTGCAATTGAATGGGACACATCAGCTATTGGCATATGCTGATGATGTTAATTTATTGGGGGACGATATAAATACAATAAAGAGGAACGCAGAAGTTTTACTAGAGGCTGGTAGACAAGTGGGGCTGGAAGTAAATTCAGAAAAAACTAAGTACATGTTAGTATCTCGTCATCAGAAGACAGGCGGGCAAAATTATCTTAGGGTGGCTAATAAATCCTTTGAAAGGGTTACAAAGTTCAAATATTTGGGAACAACAATAACAAATCAAAATGATACTTGTGAGGAAGTTAGGAGGAGACTAAATTCCGGAAATGCTTGCTACTTCTCAGTCCAAAATATTTTGTCTTCCCGTCTGATTTCTAAGAACCTGAAAATTAAAGTATACAGAACAATAATCTAGCCTGTTGTTTTGTATGGGTGCGAAACATGGTCTCTCACTCAGAGGGAGGAACACAGATTGCAGGTGTTTGAGAATCGGGTGTTGAGGAGGATATTTGGGCCTAAGAGGGAAGACGATGGGGCGTGGAGAAAACTGTACAATGACGAGCTTAAAAATCTGTACTGCTCCCCCAGTATTGTGAGGGTGATTAAGTCGAGAAGAGTGAGATGGGCGGGACATGTAGCGCGCATGGATGGGACAAGAGGTGTGCAACGGGTACTGGTTGGGAAACCTGAAGGGAAGAGACCGCTGGGGAGACCTAGACGTAGATGGGAGGATAATCTCAGGCGGGATCTATGGGAGATAGGAGTTGAAGGAAACTGGATTTTGTTGGCCCAGGACAGGCTTTGGTTAATTCGGTGATGAACCTTCGGGTTCGGTAAGCCATCTAGTTAGTTAGTTAGTCAGTCAATATTCAAGAATGCGATGTGCTGCTTTTGGAGCAGTGATAATGTGACTGGCCTGGTAGTGAAGCGTTATTTGTTTACTCGGCATTGTTATGTTGTACTCAGCAACAATGCCGAGTAAACAAATATCTGTTGACATTGTTGATAACGTCATTTTTGACGTAAATACGTCTATATTTTCGGGTCAGTGTCATTCGGCAAAAAGTGAAAGGAAAAAGTGTAACTGCATTGTTATGTTACCTTGGAAACTTCAATTGTTTACTCGGCATTGTTGTTACCTAAAAAACATTTCATTACATTACCTTACCTTACATTACCTTACTTTACATTACCTTACCTTACATTACATTACCATACCTTACATTACATTACCATACCTTACCTTACCTTACCTTATTTTACCTTACCTTACCTTACCTTACCTTACCTTACATTACATTACATTACATTTCATTACATTACATTACTTTACATTAAATTCAGCTACCACAGACCCATCTTAAGCGTAACTAATTCAAGTTAAATAAGCAATGTCTTAATCAAACTTTACGCAATTGTAAAGCATGTATAAAGGAAATATTTAGAATAAAGCCAATATATAAACTTCCTTTCCGTATAGATGTATTTACGTCTAATTCTCCGGAACTGTGGTTCCACTATCACTTTTTGAAGACAACGACTAATCACAAGTTTTTATAGTAGATGACAATAAATAAACCTAAATTCCTTGGAATTTTTGGGAGGAAGAGGGTAATCAGGTCAAAATGATTTATGTTATTTTTAGCAAGTGTTAATGAAACTCATATTCAGAGGTAGTATGTACAGATACCATGTTGTTCTACTCGGGCTAACTGTAACATTGTAATTTCCAGGCACAGATCCAAAGTCTGTATTGTGTGCATTTTTCAAGCAAGGCCAATGCTCAAAGGGTGATCGTTGCAAGTTCTCACATGACCTTGCCCTGGAGCGCAAGGCAGAGAAGCGTAGTATGTACTGTGACATGAGGGATGAGGGGGATGACACAATGGAAAACTGGGATGAAGAGAAGCTAAAGGAAGTTGTTGAGAAGAAACATGGCGAGGCAGAAAGGAAAATGCCACCCACTGATATTGTAAGATGAATACCCTAACTAACTGCAAGATACAGACTTCCTTTAACAGCTGACAGATATTCAGTTGATCATGACATTCCCTGTTGTTATGGAAACTGAAGGTTTGTCACAGAATAACAATTTATTGACTGTCAAAATAATGTATCAACTGTTACAGGAAGATCTTTTCACAATGTAGTTAGGTATTAGTTTGTTAAAGTGAATGGTAAAAGTGGAGATTGTGCTAGCTTCAAAACTATATTTTATTTCTAGGAACACTACACAGAAAGTGCTTTGAGAAGTCTGGCATTTTAGCCTGCAACACTTTAATACATTCAGCCCTGACTGGGATATTCATTAGATTGTACCTGCAGCCTTTAAATTTTAACCCAAGAGAAAAGTTTCTATGACTATACAGAACTAACTAATGCACTGGTTTTTTTTATTACATGTTCCTTAAACTCTTCTCTGTGTGTATTTAGGTGTTGTAAGAGCCATTGACTGACTTGTATAAACTGTAACAACAATTGTTGAACCATGTACAACTTTGGAAATTTTCATTTGCTGGCTTGTAACAGAGGAAAAGCTCTGTTGGTAGTTTTTGATAAGAATCTGAATGTGTTAAGTTCTGATCAGTTTATAGGACGAGAGAGGAATACAAGTCAAATGAATCTGGTTGTTCCATACCAGCATCTTGTTGCAGTCAATTTTATTATGTTTTTCTTATGTATGTTTATATTTCTTTTTAAATTTAGATTTGTAAATTCTTCCTTGAAGCTGTGGAGAAGAGTAAATATGGTTGGTTTTGGCAGTGTCCTAATGGATCGAGCTGCATCTACAGACATGCTTTGCCACCTGGTTTCGTTCTCAAGAAGGTTAGGAAAAGATCACATTGCATACAGTATGGTCCTGCTGAGAAAATAGTACTTTTTTTTGTATAATGTGTTCAGGAGATTTGTTCCTTCAAATCATTGGGGATAACTTTGCCTATACCTTCAGAATCCTGTTGCTAAACTGCTTCTCTCTGGCCCTTTCCTTATTTATTTATAATACATGCTCTTTTTCTTCCTGGTGCTACAGGGTTTGATTTTAACCTTTGCTTCCTCAACCATAGTTCTCCATAGGGAAGTAGTGAGATATTCTTTATCCTCCTAGATATCAGAGAATTTGTTGCGAACTTTTTAGTGGCATAACATCCATACTATATTTAATCAAAATACTTCTAGTAGTTCTTGAGTTGAAACAGACAAACCAGCTCTCTGTATGTTCATTTCATGCACATTGTACAACTGTCTGTTGACTAGGAATTCAAACCATTAATTTAAAATATTGCTAAATGATGATGGAATATACTGATGTGATGGTCTCGGTTAAATGCCAAAATTCTTTTCATCTAACATCCAGTCAAATTTGAGGTTTTCATGGTGGTGTGTATGAAGATAGCTGTCTTCTGGGTTGTAGCACCATGTAGCATAATAGAAGTTTACCAATGTTTCAGATGTTCTTGCTGCTTGCATTGTCATCACCCTGATAATGGAGCAGAGAGGACTTTTGAAACATTGGTAAATTTCTACCTGACTTCACAGTGTTACAACCCAGAAGACAGTCATCTTCCATCTAACAACCACTTGCACTGTAACATAAGAAATACATATTACCAAGCACAGACACATTTTCAGTTCCATGTGTACCATTTTTTATGCCTTGGTCTGCTTTGCTGTAGTGAGTGAAAAATTACATCATCTTGGACAAGCATCATTGGTTTGAATTTGGACAGAAATAAAGAAATATGTGATTCAGTAATTGTATTTTACAGATTAAATTACAAGGCAGTTGTAACATTTTTATACACCTTTAATGTCTAACCAACTAATTAGAGGGCTTACGGAACCCGAAGGTTCATTACTGAATTAACCAAAGCCCTCCACTGGTCCTTGTTTTGGGCCAACAAAATCCAGTTGCCTTAAACTCTTATCTCCCATAGATCCCACTTGATATTATCCTCCCATCTATGTCTAGGTCTCCCCTGCGGTTTCTTCCCTTCAAGCTTCCCGATCAATACCCAGTGCACCCCATTTCCCCCATCTATGTGTGCCACATGCCCCGCCCATCTCATTCTTCTTGACTTAATCACCCTGACAATATTGGGGGAGGAGTACAAATTTTTAAAATCTTTCAAAATATTGTGTTGCATTATTAAATAATATAGTGAACCTGTGATCCGAATGTACAAACAAAGTTGTGTATGAAGATTTGGAAGATGCATAGAGATAAATCATTAAAATAATAGCTTGTAGCAAACACATTTCAAATTTATTGTAGCATTTGGGGAAAGATGTGGTTTTTGAATTTTATGTTGGCATCTTTTCTGTTTTATAACATGTATGTACTAATTTCTATAGGGAACAAGAACACGCAGTTCTTGCTCTCTATCAATTTATTCATATCTTACAAAAATAGTTGGTGTCTTTGTAGGACAAAAAGAAGGAAGACAAGAAAGATGAAATTTCACTTGAGGACTTGATTGAGCGTGAGCGAGCTGCACTGGGTTCAAACCTGACAAAAGTCACTCTGGAGTCGTTTCTTGCATGGAAGAAGCGAAAGGTGAAGGAGAAGAAAGAAGCAGCAATAAAGGAAGAGGAAAAGAAGCGGTTAGACTACAAAGCAGGACGGCAGGTTGGGGTAAGACATGAGAATTAGTCTGTGGCTCATCTGTGTTACTTTTAATCAATAGACGTGTTAATTCTTTGAAGTTGAAACTGGTATGCAAACTTATTTGTAATTATTTAATTCAAATTTACTTGTGTCTGGTGCAGATATCTGGACGTGAAATGTTCTACTTCAATCCTGACCTGGCAGCAGCTGATGAGTTTGAGGAGGGAGATGAAGCATTTGAATCTTACAATCTGGAGGAAGATGATGGACAGAACAGTGTTGAGGTACTGAATTTCCCTTACTGTGGAATAAGTTTCAAGATTGTTGTCTGGAGCTCACTCAGCTTCCTATCACTGGGTACTGGGAGTAAAGCAAGCACAGCATGAAGCTGTCTGTTTACCTCTGTCTAGTGTTGACGTTAAGATTGTGTAGAACTTCACCTCCACTCCCCTTATGACGTGGTGTGGTGACAGGAGAAACTTCATCTGTTAATTTCATGTTCATTGATTAACCCTTGGACTGTGACAGCTAGTTTTTGCAGCAGTAATTTTCTAGACTTGTATTTGTCAGGTACTCAGATTGAATCTCAACTGGGATACCAGTTACATAGTTACATTAACTGAATGTTTTCGGGTTCTGCCTCAGTTGTCCAAGTGGCTGTTGGATTAGTACACTGAAACATCATTGCCCTCTCTTTCCTAATCCTCTCCTGTTTAGTATTCTTGATCATCTGCTCATCTCATTCAGCACCATACAACCTCTACATTTGTAATATCATTAAATAAGCAATGAATGCTTTTGGCATGCAGTCTGGAAGAGTTTATCCAGAGTTTAATTTCTCATCTTGCAGCATGTCTTCAAGTGTAAGAGGGAGTGATATCTCATGATATACCCTTTGTATTGAGAAACCTCTCTTTGCTGTTATAATGATCAGAAAGGCAAAGTAATTATGCTCTTTGTCTTAGCCAAACACCTGATTCCTTGTGTATTGGCCCTCTTTGTGTTTGTGAAAGATCCTAAAGTGATTCTCTTCTTACACAGTGGTATCAGTTTGCTGTGAGTCTTTTTTTATTATTGGCAGTATCGTGAGATTCAGTTAGATGTTTTGGCAATGGAGGCCCAGGAACCAGATGGGACAGGAACCCAAGCCACAGAAGATCGATTGAAAGGCAAGGAGACTGATCATAGTACAAGAAATGGAGAGGTCATCTCACCTGGTATGTTGCCATTCTTATTTTAATTTAAACACTTGACAGTTGTCAGAGTAATACATTTACATTCATATTAATATTTTAATAGTATTAGGCCCAGTTTGGTTCATAGGAAGTATGAAGCAGAATATTGTTTAACCTTATGAGTCTTCTGAACCATTTCTTCATGTTGGTGTTTTAATGGAATTCTATCAAAGTTATTCATTATCTAATGAAATGTCCTTTCCAGTGGCTCCTGTTTATGATTTTCATTCATCTCTTTTATGGTCAGAAAGGGTGTAAGCTGCTCTGTCACTCATGCATGAAATGCATTTGTTGCTTTTATATTATCTCCTAAGCCCTCATCATGAACCATGCTTCACTGCCACATGTTGTTAGTTTAGCAATCAGTTTGTAAATTTTTATTCTTGTGTCTTGAGAGTAGTAATGGTTTAAAGATTGGTTTATTACACCCAGGGCTTTTAATTTACTGTATATTTGTTGGTTAATGACTGATGCTATGGTATTGATCGATATGCCATTTTATCTTTTTCCGTTAATATTGTTACGATATGCTAATCACATGTTCTGACTGGAGTTATCATGGTGCAAATTCATTATACTACTTTATAAAGCTTAATTAAAATAATGATGTATCCTTGTATATTTGATAATACAGACTGTTTATTGTTACACTTGACAGATCCAGATGGAGAAGGTGAGGGTGCTGGAGCTGTGCCTATCAATGAGAATCTTTTTATTGATGATGATGAAGATTTAGATGACTTGGATGAAGCAGTAGATGACCTGGATTTGGAACAGTGACCCTGGTGACAAGCCAAGTCTGGTCTTGGTTGTGCATCATTTGTAGCATGTGTACTTGTGAAAAATTGTGCATCTAAATACTGAGTTTAAATTATTAACATCCTCTGTTGCAAAGATGCAAAATGTTGACAGAAACTGAAACTGCACTTCCGGGAAGTTTCGCAGTATCAGTCTCCTTTCCAAAGCATAAGTAGTACTGTACTGAATATGTATATTATTCATGTTATATAGTACTGACCCTATATCAAACAAATGTTCATTAAATGAAGAGCTGGTGAAATACAGTGAAACCTCGATGCATCGTTTTCGGCGGGGGTGGGAAATAAAAACGATGAATGCGGGAAAACGATAGATGCGGGAAAGCATTAAAAATTTAAAAAAAAACAATGTTTCTCTTTCAAAGTTACTTCTTTTTACCAAAAAAGTCTTTAATGGACAACTGGTTTGTCTAAACTTTACGTTTTAGACCAAACAGAGCACTTTCCACGTTCAAAATGTTTTCCTCGTCACGTTCACTAATATTAAGCGCATAAAAGAACGACTTCACTTTCGCCAATGCAGCGTGTGCTTCGGCAAAACTCGGCAAAGCTTCGGGCTCGCATTCGTTGTCTTCCTCTTCCTCACCACTCCAACCCCCTTTGCGGACAATAACAAGAAGAATGGAAATACTATTACTGCCGAACTCAACGAAACGTAGCTGTAGAAGACCCTGAACCGCTGGAAACGAGATGAACCAGAAGAATGAAAAGTTCCGCCAGCCTTTCCTTTGTACTTATAATACAGTAGGGCCCCGCTTTTCGGCGATCCGCTAATACGGCGCTCAACAGCTGAGTCAGAGAAGTGCGTCCGGCGCCATTTTCTCGTCGCTGATTCAGTCTGTTTACAGCTTTTGTGTGCTCCGCGTCTCTCAGTATTTCTGGCAGTTTTTCCGTTATTACAAACTGTATATTTATATAATATTTTTGTGTTACTACAGTGTAATTACAATGGCGTCTAAGGGTAGTAGCGATAAAAAGAGGAGTCGTAAGCCTCTTACTTTAAATGCCAAGTTAGAGATGATTAAACTTCGTGAACAAGGCATGTCTATGGCTTCCGAACCATCACCAAAACGAATAAGATTCGTTGAAGAGTCAGATGATGAAGATGCGCCATCTCCTTCATCCTTCCTACTATAAGCATATCAATTTTCAAATTTATATTCACCAATCACTATAAGGTGAGGACAATGTGTGTATTACTGATATTCATTTTAATTTCATATCGTTTTCTTAGGCTTAGCGCTATTGTGCACTTACTATATGATAGTGTAACATCTTATTAGGCTTTGATATGCATTTGCAAGTGAAATAAGGCAAAGATCCGCTTTTCGGCGATTTTCGCTTTACGGCGGGGGTCTGGTCCCTAACCCGCCGTATAAGCGGTGCCCTACTGTAAAAGCATTTGTGAAGAAATTCACACTGCACATGCCATCTGGCATCGCTGGAACGAAATATGAGTGCACCCAAATTAAAATCGTAAAATTTCTGACAATGGGCACCGCCATTCACTCCAACTATCACCCCTGCACCGCTGACCCCTCATTCCAAAAGAATCTGTGCTGGTTGGGCAACATAACAGGTTACCACTACTGTGTATTCCAAAAACATTGTGCGTCTTTCGGTATTAATTTATCTCAAAACCCAGCATTTTAAATTCTCAGAAACGATCATTGTGGGAAAATTGTGGGCCGGGACTAAGATTTTTGAACGATCGATGCGATAAAACGATAGTTCGAGGAACGATAGAAGCGGGAAAATGTAACATTATTTTATATGGGATGTATTCGGGACCGAACAAAACGGACGATGCATCCGGGAAAACGATAGTTCCGGGAACAATGGATAGAGGTTTCACTGTGTATCATAATCATTTGACTTGTGGTTCAGATACTGCACAGTTTCTGTGTTGGTTTCTGGCTGTGATTCACTTCCAGATTATTGTTTAAGGATCCAGTGTGTAATAAAACATTCACAGCTTTATAATGTAGTGCTTTAAGTTGAAATGTTTACTAATTTTAATAAAAAACTCTTCTATTAAAGAATGAAAATATTGAAGTTTGCTAATTTAAAAATTTGCCGTGTCAAATACTGGTACTATTAGATGAACAGCCATGAACATCTGTTTGATATTTCTGTGCCAGTACCCATCTACAGTTTTAATGAAGGCTGTTATTTTAACTGCAACACTTAACTGAACATTCATATGTCAAATTTTAAGACATGTTATAGAAGTGTTGTAAATGCAGTGGATTTGAAAAAGATATTAGTTTGGAAGTACATTTTGCGGGAAATGTTATGTTATTCTCTGATATGGAAAACATTACTTAAAATGTAATATTGATTGAGTAGTGTTAGGTAATATATTGTAACGTGGGGCGGTATTGCTACCCTGGATTGTCAACCTTAATTTATTCACGTCAAATTAAATCAGTTACAGAGGTCTGCACATACAGTCAACTCTCTACAACAACACACTCGAGTCTCTGTTCTCTGTGCACACACACACACACACACATACTCTCACACTGTCCTTCGAGTCTATCTGGTCCCCCGAGCTCTGCTCTTCACACTCTTCGCTTACACGTCGGCCCGTAGCACCCCACTGGACACACGCTGGCTCCTCAGCCGCCACGGTCCACGTACCTGGTGCCTACTCACGCAGCCGACCTGTCCTTACTCAGCGTCGGCCCGTAGCACCCTACTGGACACACGCTGGCTCCTCGGCCGCCACGGTCCACGTACCCGGTGCTCGCTCACGCAGCTGACCTGTCCTTACTCAGCGTCGGCCCGTAGCACCCCACTGGACACACGCTGGCTCCTCGGCCACCACGGTCCACGTACCCGGTGCTCGCTCACACAGCCGACCTGTCCTTACTCAGCGTCGGCCCGTAGCACCCCACTGGACACACGCTGGCTCCTCGGCCGCCACGGTCCATGTACCCGGTGCTTGCTCAGCCGACCTGTCCTTTCTCAGCGCCACACCAGACCTCTCGTTGGCTCCACTCTCCCGATTCTACCACACACTTCTCTTACGCCCGATTCACAGCTCTGTTCTTTCCACACTCATTGCTTATCGCTTGCCACCAATGTCCGCAACAGCATATCGCTTGCAACTCACTTCTACATCCTGACTCACACCTCAATGTCAATAAACAGACACAACAATGTCTATAAACGAGTACAACAATGCCAAACGCAACACGTCACAATATATAATTTTAATGATTTAAAATTGTTATTTATTTTGTTCTTTTAATTTCCCAGTTTGTATGGCTGTACCTGGGGATTTGATCAAGTTGAATTGAAATGTGTAATGCTAAAGTGGGTTAATGAATTGTATGCATGAATGTGGTACACCAGGCATGAGCAACAGCAGAATCTGTCCAGATGTTATAGGAGATTGAAATGTGAGTTTATTTGTTCCAGATTCTTCTGCTTTGAATTTTGGTGGTCTGAATTCAAAATCTCATGCCAGACGCTAGCTACCATAAGATTTTCCATGGTTTCCTTTTGTTACTTGAAGGCATAACTGAGCTTGTGTTTCAGAGTAACCTGTGGCCAATTATATTCACATCATTCTGTATTTTGAAGAGATGGCTAACTGAAATGGGTAAGAAACCCTACCTATTCTACCCTATTTGGAAAAGAATAAATTCTTATTAAGGAGGAATTCTGTATATTGTTGATATTGCAGCTCTCTGTAATAATTTCTGTACCATACAGAATGATTTTAGTGCAGAGGGTTTGATGGAGGTGTTTAATCTCTCCTTTCCACTCACACACTTTCATAGGTTCCCTGTTCTCTCCATAACTGCCTGTCTGCTTATATTCAATGAATAATGTAATTTCCAATGTTTTGTATTATCTAATTTAATATATGTACAATTTATTTTTAAGGATTTGCAGGTCTGGTTTGAGATTACTTTTAATTCATTTATTTATACATACTGAATAATAATGCTGATTCCATGATCTCATTAGATAATATATCTTAGTTTTGGGAGGCAGTGTGTTTTGTGTATGTCATATAAAGTACCAGTAATTTCAATATAACATGCATTCATTTTCTAACATTTGTACCATTTGGTTTCATGATCATGAATTATATAAAAAATATACATGTTTCCTAGTTCTCTAAACATGAACTACATTTTGACTTCAAAAAAATAAACAAAAATATCTTCGTGTGTATGTGTTTGTCAAAAATGTATGTGTGCATTTTTTGCCATGAAAATTTTTACATATCCATAAGACACTTTGGTTCCCAATATGCTGATAAAAAGTTAGAAAATAATAATTAAACTAATTATTTATAGCACTGAAAGATATGAAAGAGTTAGAAATCTTATTTTCCATTTGGATTGGGATCTAATAGGATTACTGTTTGGTTTGAGATCTGTAAATAGAATTAACTTTTCCAGACCAAGGTGGTTAGGAATAAGTTATTTTTTGGGATTGGTCATGTCCTGGATAAAAAGACATACAAGAACATTAAATTTATTTTTTGTCCTTTCCTCCTTCAGCTTGCAGAAGAAATAAACACATCTGTGTATTTATGCAGTATGTCCAGTTGGCCACCAGCTGATAAAGTTTCCATACACTCGTGTAAGGTTGCTGCTTGTCATGGCAGAACAAGAAGCAGTGATGAAATAACTAAAGTAACAGTAATGTATGTGAGAGTTAAGTAAGTCCCTGTGACATACATGGCTTGGGAAGTCACATGTTGCACTACTAGCAGACCAAAAGAAGTTGTGCTTGTTCTGATTTTGTGTAAATTTTACTGGTAGTACTAGATAACAATGGAAGTTATAAAACAGTCAGTAATGATAAAACAAATTAATAACAATACTACAAATAGCTGAGTAGAGGAAAACAACAAAGACATGTGGGATAAATATTTGTACTAAAGACCAATGTTCTCCACTCAGGAATTATGCATTCACACATATCTCTTGCCTATTAGGCTGCCTACACAAGTATTTACTAAACTCTTCTGCACAATATGTGTACAGAGATACAGTTTAAATAGTTTATGGTCATTAGGATAGTGATTAATGGTGATACACAGTATTCAGAAATTCACTACTCTACTGCTGCCATTGGCTGATTGTGAACTAGGTTTTCTGCTTGTCAGTTTATGCACTCCACATATATGTGAACAGGATATAAAAAAGTGCAAGTTAAACACCATTTATGTGGGAAAAATATTTATTTGTATAAGGAAGTGATTCTTTGTCTCATAGACTAAAAAAGTATCCATGTCACTACATTGATGAATCTGTTCTAACTTTTGTACAAGTGTTATAATCAAATTCACTTTGTGTTGAATGAAACTTGATGCATTCTCTCAGTTTAAATGCACCAACACCAGCATGGTGTCTTTGTGAATCTGTTAGCCTCATCCATGCTGACTTAAAGAAATAAGATCAAATGCGAAGATTTCTGTCTTCTGGGTGGTTGTGCTGTGTAGTCTGGTCGATGTTAACCAACGTATACTGCCTCCGTCATCAGGGCGCCCTGATGACAGAGGCAGTATGACCTCTGAAACATTGGTTAACATCGACCAGACTACACAGTGCAACAACCCAGAAGACAGAAATCTTCATACTCACTGCTGTGAAAACCTCAAATCTTACAAGATCAAATGTCTCTTACCCCCCACATGATAACCCAAATTTTCTCATTTCAGTTTATAATTTATGAATATTATGGCAAAAATCTCATGCTATGTGGGCGAATTACTTTGGTTTTATAGCTGTAAATTTAAGGAGGGAAAAGAGGGAAAGATATGGAAGGGCAGTGCAGTCTTGCAAAGAAGGAAGACCTTCATAAGTCCTTCCCCTGCACGTCTCACAGAAAGACAAGCCACAAAAAAAAGTGTTCTGTGTCAGAAGAATAGGAAAAGGAGGGAAACAGTATATTGGTGCCAAGACTGTCAAATAGGATTGTGTTTAGATACCTGCTTCAAGGTTTTTCACACCGTGGAGAACTTCTGAGTTTCACTCGCCGACAGTGGTAAGTCTACACATAAAAATACATTTCTTACTGATTGTTATAACCATGAATACAATAAATGAGAGTATTGAAATTTTCAGAATGATTGAATTAATAGTATATTCAGAAATGGCAATTTTGTAAGAAGTAGCATTTTAAAGATCCTGGCGGATTTTAAATACCGGAGCTGCATTACCCCGCAGTAGGAGCGGTGGGATTTAAATACCCAGCTTGAGGGGCTAAATAATGGGCTTCTCAGTTGTAACAGTACATGACACCAAACCTCAAATCTTGCATAGCCTCATGCACAAAACATGTTAAGAGTTAGACAAATTTAACACAGTTATGTACAGTTCACATTAACAGATATTGTAGTATTATAGTATGCATGTTGGTGTATGTGCCAAAGACAATTGGTTGGATCAAGCATGGATTATTTCACGATATCTCAGTCCAGACCATAATCAACAGTCTGCCATGGAATTGTATCGTTCAGCCAATTGAACTAAGCCTACACTTTCACATCCTGTTTTTGTAACATCCATTTTAATTTTGTCTGTGCTCAGATCTTTCATTTCTTGTCTCAGATTGGCCCACTTCCTCAGCCTTTCCTTCCTCTAACCCTATATTAAAATGACATGTTTCCAGTCAAAAACTGCTTGTTTTAAAATTCCTGTATTCTCGACTATTCATCAAGTAGCATTTTGTTTGTAAGGAGGGTGGTATCCAGTTGCAATCTTTAATTTAGCCCACGACACTGGATAAACTGCACGTTTTTGCTTTTTTCCAGTCACTCTGGTCAAATGGTGACATAGTATCTTGAAATAGGTCACGACTGCTTCCTCCGTTCCTTTCTAATTCATGCTCTAAAATTCATAAGCTTGCAGCGTCGCGAAGCATAAAATCTATATGTTATTTGTTGGTTTCTCCGGATATGAGGTTCGACCCATCCTATATGAAAAATCTGGCTTCGAATGTGTACCAAATATAAACTGTGAAATTCTGTCGCTGAATTAATGATTCCATCCAACCAAAACGCAACTGCCATACTTGTGGCCATTATCTGTATCTCTAAGTAACTTGCCGCAGGCAGTTAGCTATGCTGTTGTTTGCTGGCGTATGCCAGTAGGTGGTACAATATACATGTGCAAACAGTGCCATCTATAGTAAATTTGAAGATGGTGGCCGTTGGAAGAAGATTTTATTAGTTAACTTATGAAAATTTTGCCTTCAGTTTTCCATTATTTTACAAAACAGAAGTGATTTGTGGTTTGTTACATTATATACTATTATAAAATGATAATCCAGGAACCCGTTCAGGTAAGCTAGAGCAATTTTTTTGAATCAGTAAGTAGTTAAAGGGCCATAGGCGGATCCTTAAAATTGACAAACAAATGTCGTTCATAAAGTACAGTGTGTTTGTGAAAATATGAACAACATGAGTAAATTTTGCCAGCAGTTTTATGAATTATTGTGCATATAATCCAGTGGAGAATTCCCTGCGCACATACGGGACATTCAGGTGACATGGAACTGACTTTGTAAAGAGTAGGCTAAGTGTTTTAACTCTTGTTTTGAATTACAGGCAGCTATATGGCATTGCCTGAATCATTATGCTTATCCTGACGCAATATTTCTTGCTGAACGCCTGTACGCCGAGGGTAAGTTGTGAGATGTTGATGCTTGTTATTATTATTGTTACTAGTAGTAGTATCTTCTTTGTTCAGTTTTAACATGTCATATTAGTGGCTGCTAGCCTTACCTCATCCCTTTTGGGTTAGTATTTTTATCTATACTTTTTTGTAAACAACTTTACATTAAGGTGACTGGCTGTGTTCACATTTGTGCCAAATTCTTGAGAAAGTGATGCTTTATTTGTATTTAGTAGACCAAATACAACCACAACATATGCTAAATAAACTAATCTGACTGAACCAGATTTGTGACAAATTGAGATTTGTTGAGAAAATGTAAGAAAAATATTTGTATTAGCTTCACTTGTACAACTACAGATGTTATGTGATAATCACTGTAACTGCTTTTAAATATGTTGTGCACAATATCTGGTTACCATATTGTAGTTTTCTAGAGCATTCACATACCAGCATAATGTATGGTAGATTAGATTATGTTGGGCTTAGTTTAGATTGGGATGGTAGTGAAAGCGAGGATCATCATCCAATGCAGCAGTTCTACATGCCATAGATATAGAATGTAACAAGAGCATTTTATTCTATGTGAAATATGTTTTTGGCAAAGTTAGCTAACTCTTGAAGTATTTTTGGGTATTCTTTCCTTCCTTGGAACGTTGTGTAAGAATTAAACTTGAACTTAACATCAGTAAGGGGTATGTTATATAAATGAACTTGGGCTAATGAATCTGTAAACCAACAAACTGACTCCGTGACACATGGTTTTCCTCAAACATCAAATAATAATTGAACTGTTCAAGAAAGTTCCAGTTCTTGAATCTGAAGGTTTATCTTCTCCCAAGCCAGTTGATACTTTTGCACCTTAGCAGGTAAATAGTTTCAGAATCAAGATGGCTGTCTTCTGGATTGTAGTGACTTGCAGTGTGGTAGAAGTTTACTGACGTTTAGAGGACCTTGCCACCTCCATCATTAGGGTGATGAGTATTGATTACCCTGATGATGGTGGCAGCAAAGGCCTCTGAAATGTTGGTAAACTTTTACCAGACTACATGACACTACAACCCAGAAGACAGCCATCTTCATACTCCCTGCCATGAAAACCTCAAATCCTAAATTTTAGAATAATGTTTCAGATGCAGGTACTTCACTTGTTGAATGCTTTAGTGTTTGGAGTTTATGCTTTTATGTTGGTTAGAACGGTCTCACATATATTTTACAGGACTTGATGTGTTTCTAGAACCTTGATTCTTGAATATTGTTGCTCTGTTTCATCCCTGTGAGAATGATGCTGCATGTTTTTAATGACACAAACAATATTCTTATGCCATGTGTTTGTCTCTTTCCCCCCCCCCCCCCCCCCCCCCAGGTGTCTCAAAGCCATATAAAGTAATTACTAGGATATGTTTTGGTTGTGGGAATTATTGTATTCATAACATCATTGCCATTTTCACCATATGACCTGTAGCAAAATGAAACAAGATGCAAAGCATTAAATGAAAGATGTTTCAATTGTACGTTATTATATTCATTATATACGACATTACGACATTATGTACGACATTATATTCAGTTTGGTTATTTTCCTTCTGCTGGTCATATCCTAAGAGACACTAATTGGAACACACTTTTTCAGTAAATCATGTGCTCTATTATGTAATGTCACCATGCAACATGCTTATTTGTTTTGACCATTGATAATCTATAACAAAATGTTGGGGACTTCTTGAGTGCGTAGTGGTTTTATTGGAAATTTCTATGCCTGAGCTCTCTGTAGTGTGTGTACTCTGTTGTGTTGAATGTTCTTATTGCACTTCTTTTCTTCCACTCTGATAATAGGCAGTGTATTACAGTACTGTACTAATTTCTAAATATACATTTGGTCTGACATTTCAATGTAATGGGAGAGTGTTGGAATGGGGAAACAACCTGTACCAAGTTGTCTGCCAGTGTAATGCAAGCTGTTAGTTCAACTCAACAAACACTGGAATGGAACACAGACAAAACATGCAGTTGATTCCATGGTACACAGACTTCTTGAGCAGTGTATAGTTTATGTAGCTGACTGAGAAATTTTCTGTTGTTGTTAAACTGTGGGTCATCAGTGTGATTAAAAACTCTGACAACTGGACCATATCCTGAACTACTGCATTTAAATTCACATATTCATAATTTGTCTTTAATATTGTTGTTGTTGTTTCTTGGCTGTACAACCCATTTGTTGGTCTTCGCCGCCTCCTGTTCGGAGCTTTCCTAGTTTTTGAAGTGTTCATTTGTAAGTAGTGAGTGACCAGCCCACTGACTGTGCACAATTTGTACTCGATCCTGATTTTGCTGCCAGAGCCACCTAACAGTGAATCAGGAGACTTGGGTGAGAAATGGCCGCTGAATTTTGCTTACGAAACATCTCGTTCATGCTTTTAAGGTTCTTTTACATGCCATAAATCTACGACATGGGACCGCCAGCTTTACTTCCCCTCTGAGGGAAGTTGTGCTACGGTTTTTATCACCCTTAAAAATCCATCGACCTCGGTCGGGTTTGAACCTGCAAACCTTGGGTTCAGTGGCCAGCATGTTAGCCACTAGTCCACAGAGGACATGTCTAATATTATTTCTGCTATTATCTTTTTACCTACACTTAATTGTCTGAAGTGATCTATTCCCTTTTTGCTTTCATGTACCAACAAAGCAAGTTTCTCTCAATAGAACTATAAGAGAATATGTCAGTACCAAAGCCTGCCATTTGACATGATCTTGAACCATTTCAGTCTGCTTTATTTCTTCAAATCCAACTTTTTAAAGACAAATTTTAATATAATTTTTCAGTTTGAGTTTAGGTCTATTGAAAGTTTTCATCTGAAATCCTGTATGCATTTCTTGTTTCATCCATGCTACATTGAATGTCTTGTTGATTTAACCCTCGAAAGCCCATTGTTTTATTTTATTTGCAGTTGAAACTGAATGTTTAAATATTATTTAGACGAACTTCAGCATCAAGAGGTTAAACTAGTTTACAAATCATCACTGTGTTGTGTACATCATTTTGAACTATAAGTGGGTTTCAGACAGACACTGGCTTGTCAGGGAAGTTAACTTGTAACTTGGGAGACTGATCAGAATGTAATTACATTACCTCATAACCCTATATTTCTGTGTTTGCAATCTCTAGTGGACTCAGATGATGCATTGTTCTTGCTTGCCACCTGCTACTATCGATCGGGAAAGCCAGGGCAGGCATATTCTATTCTGCGTAACAAGGCAACCAGTTCAGCACAGTGCAAATACCTCTTGGCCAAGTGCTGTCTGGACCTGCATAAGTAAGTACAGCTTTAAACTCTTCTTGATTTATGAAATTTCAGACGAATATAATCAAGTTCTGCTCATAACACATACAATTCAGACTTCTGAAATGTGTGCTGAGTAATCTCAAACCATTTAGTATAATGAAAGAAATTTCCCCTTGTACCAGTGCAGTAGTACATGTTAAGAGTCTGTAACTATCTTCCAGGCTCAAAGATAATGATGATGAAGGATCTGTGGAATATAATAAATTTTATTTTATTCTCTTCTGTTATTTTATTAATTAAGCACTTGGACAGTTTCACCATTTGTATTGAACTGTGGAAGTTGCACAGTGTATCCTTCTCCCACAAATTGTATTATTTTTGTTCATAGGTTCAGTGAAGCAGAATCAGTTCTTACAGGTGGTGACACAGCTCGATCACGAAGCTTTGATGAGTTGGTGTCTGAGTTTGGTGATCAGGCCTGCTTTGCACTACAGATCCTCGCTCGCATCTGCTCGCAAAGTGAGAGATGCAGCAAGGCAGCAGAAGCATGTGTGAAAGCTCTGAAGTTAAATCCTTTCCTGTGGAATTCGTTTGAGGAACTGTGTAACCGTGGCGAGAAACCGGATCCTTTTCGGACATTCCAAGTGTCACACTTAGAGAACTTCACAATGTGTCATGGGAATAATCCAATGGTGAATTTTGTGAATAATTTTGAACACAATAGCTGCAATAACATCACTAACAGCAGTGCAACCAACAATGAAGCAACAGTTTTAAACACTATTAGCAGGTATAGTCCCAGTATTTTGTGTTTATTACTGTAAAATTTCAGGTTACTGAGGGGAGTGATGCTTATAAACATGCCTATAGGCCTAAACCTTACACATTCATTATCATAAATGCCTGTCCTGTTGATGTTATGTTGAATTGGTATGTATTGGGTAACACTGTTAAGGATTTCAGAATTAACACAAAAATTATCACACTAACAGACACACAACTTTAAGTACATTGTGTAGGAGATTTCTACTCCACTTTACATCCTACAAATGTTACATAATTGCACTTGTTCATCGCCACTATTTCTTTTATACAACTGTAAAATTAAAATAACCAATATTATCTTCATGAGCTTACTTCTTTGTTCTGTGACTTTATGTTTTTAGAGTACCCAGTGTGAAGACATAGCAATAAAACACTAGGAAATTGTTATGGCATGATGAGAAGGTAACCAAAATTATTAATTTGTTCTTGTATCATAGTGGACAGACTGGGACCCAGCAGATTAACTTACAGGCATGACATAAGCAGTCCAGAATTCTTGAAAGGAGCATTATTACTGAGCTTTTAAATAATTCAGGCTCTGTTTCAAAAGCAGAAATAGATTTACATTCAGATTGTGCACCATCTTGAATTATTGAAGCAAATTCATTGTGATTCTGAATAAGGTGAAGTAACATAGTGAAAAGATTCAAAATGATTGATTTAGGATTAGAGTGCAGAAATGTTGACACCTCAGTGCTGTACATTCTGTTCACTTTAAATATAGGCTTAATGCATCTCTCACCATTCACTGATGGAAGTGGTTCCTCATTTACTACAATAAAAATGAAGGAAAACTAATGTGCAAGATGACATTATGGCTGCCAAGGATGCATTAAAACTTCCAAAATCAAAATTGTCCTGTCCCTAACTTCTGACTTCGGTCTGATCCAAAAGCCTAAATGATGTGACAGTTGGTCAAGAAATGGCATTTATGATTCCTACTATCTTTCGTCTCTTAACATGTCCTATAATAAATGTTTTGTAAGTCTGACCATACTTTATCTGAGCAAAATATAATGCTTAAGGAAATTTAATTTTTATGTGATTTCGTGACAGTATTTTGGGCACTGTCCCGCACCATAGCCGTGCGGTCTGAGGCATGATGCTACAGACCGATGATACAGTATGCATGCTGGTTCGAGTCTCGGGGAAAGAAATTTCTCATGAGATTTTTGACCGGTGTATGGGACCGGTGCCAACCCAGCATCGTGAGGAAATTGGGGAGCTACAATAAATAAAATAATAAAAATAAATCCGTGGTGTAACAGCCCCAGAGAGCCAAAGCCGACTAGCTTGACTGCTGGCCTCACATTCACATGCCTAAGCAGAGGTGAACGATCATCCAGCCAGATATAGGGTGACGTGTGGTCAGCATGACAAACCCCCAGCCATTGCTAGCTTTCCTGACCGGATTACGCTACCCATTGTAGCTCCCCAATTTCCTCGCGATGCTGGATTGGCACCGGTCCCATACACTGGTCGAAATCTCATGAGAAAATTTCTTCTCCCTCGAGACTCGAACCAGCGCGCATTCCGTATCGCCGGTCTGAAGCATGATGCCTCAGACCGCGCGGCTACAGCCTGGGACGGGGAGCTACAATGGGTAGCGTAATCCGGTCATGTAAACAAGCCATGGCTGGGGGTTCGTTGTGCTGACCACAAGTCACCCTATATCTGGTTGGATGATCGTTCACCTCTGCTTAGGCATGTGAACGTGAGGCTAGCTAGTCGGCTCTGGCTCTCAGAGGGCTGTTATGCCATGGATTATTATTATTTTGGGCACTGTTAGACTTTTAGAGTGGCAGTGGCTTTCTGCAAAACGCATGTTTTTCGTGAAAAATCAAGTTGTGCTACATAATGAGGAAGCTCATACATTTGTTATATTATAAGAGACCATTGGGAAGAATCAGTTGTTGATGAGAGGATGGATAATACAATTGAAATAGGGTGTCTGGATGTGAACTCAACCTGGCCCAGGATTAGGTCCAGTGGTGATTTCTCTTCAACACGTTAATGAACCTTCAGGTTACATAAAAGGCAAGGAATTTCTTGACTAATGAGGAACTGTTGTCTGTTGAACTATTACTCTGTTCCATATAATTAGTTAGTTACAACATCATCTTAGTTACATTATCATCATCATCATGTTTAGCTTTTGTTGGGACATCCACATTTATAGTGGTAAAATCATATCACCCATCCTAAAGGATTAAGTGTAACTTCCTGTCATTTACCAATTCTGTTTTCTTAATAGCAGTTTCAGGGCACTTCTTGCTAAAAACCATTTTCAAAACTGTTTTCTTTGATTCCCTTTCCATATTAAAATACATAGATTCCTTTTGACACCTATCCCTGTCAGGCAATGTAATGTCCTTTGGTCCTCATTTTTCTGGTTGTATTCCCCAAGTGTATATCTTATATAAACTCACGATATTCCAAGTACCAATTTTCGTCATCATCTAGCAGCCATGTAATTAGGCCATTGGTTGACCTGTCCTGGAGTCACTTGTCCAAATGTGTCTTTATATATATATAGGTTGCCTGTCATTTTTCAACCCATGTGATTTGTAGTTTTTAAGTTTTGGATATTTGTCTCTTTGCATTATGTCAAAATACAGAATCCAATTGCTTTTATATTTAAAAAATTGTCCAGTGTAGTTTTTATCCTTAGTTCTTTTAATATTTATTCATTTTTTATAGTCAGTTGAAGTGTTGTTACTGCGCTTCTCATTACAGAAAACCCTTCTCCAGCACATATTTGCCCAGCACAGATTCTATTGTATGTGTGAAAAAAAATGTAAACAATTATTTTCCAAACATGAAAATTGTTATTGTACATTGTCTGCCAAACATGCTGTAGTAGCATAAAAAGTATAGCACTGCTCTGAAGAGCTAAATCACCCATTTCTTCTTGTGTTGATCCCAAACTATCAGCATTTGCATCTGATATGATGAAGTTTGAGTCATAATTGTATGTTAACATTTTATTTTAATACCTAACGTTCTGTTGATGTTTTATTATAAAGTCTATCTTTTTGCTGATGTTACTTTAATGCCTTTCCAATGATACTTTATTATATCACTCAGTTTGTTCATAAATAAATGTCATTACAGTATATTTTTAATTTTATTGTTTATTGAATTTGACTTTACATGGCTGCGTTTCCATATCCCCATTAATCCCATACAGTATTGAGTTTGTCTGTCATGGATACACTAAATGCGCTGCTTTCAAGGGATGTATCCTCCATGTTGGACAAGGGTTTATTGTTCGTTCATTTTAGTTGCTGTAATTCTGGTTTTCTTTTGCTTTTGTTGTCCACTTAACACAATGCCCTTCAGATGTTGCCTTTTGCCATTTCAAAGAATCTGTCCAATTCCTGAGATTTCCTTGATTAGCTGAAATAATTTTTTTGAGCAGACGTCTTAACATTTCACAATTCATTATGTCTGAGCATTTGTTTTGCAATGTTAGCATACCATCATCACCAATCAGCATCTCCTCTGAATTTATACAATTATGTGTTTTCTTGACAGCACACCAGTCCAGCTTCTCAACTGCTTTAACACAGCACCATCAAGTGTTCGGGTGTTCACTCCAGAAGAGAGTCCTTTAGCCAATCCCTTGAATGCTGGTCATTCCAGCATCGCTCCCCTGCCTTCTCCAAGGGGAAAACCTCTTCGTTTCCGTAGCATATTTTCTGGTGGTATTAGTCCTTTGACACCAAGGTATGGATAATGAGATTAAAGTCCTCTGTGCACTAGAAGCCCTCAGGGACTTTAATTGTGGTTAATATAGGGCTCATGTAACTCCTGCTTTGCACAATGTTCAAATCAAATGTTATCAGTTTGCTCAAGAATGATACATTATACAGAAAAATAACATGGCAAATATATAGCTTGTTAATATTGACAACTTTTGTTTTAAGCATACATAGTGAATATTTAATAAAATACAAGAACAAATCACTTGTGACACTAAATAGTTTGGGGTCTGTAGTCTGAATAGATTTCAAAGAATAATAAATAAACTTTAAGGCTAATTTGGTATGCACAGAATGCTTCTGGATAATGTATATAGGCCAGCAGAATACATCTTTCACTCTAGTTTTATTCCAGTTTAGTACTGATTTTTATCTTACATTTTATCTCTTTGTCGTATTTCATTATTAATTCAACTTATTTATTTGTCAGTATTTTTTTTTATGTTACCTAGTTTTGGAGTTCTGCCACTGGATAGTCCAAGTTTTTGTGACTCTCTTCAGATGGCTTACCTATCACCTACACTTGTGCCATCAACGACACTGACAGAGGCCAATGACCAGAAGAGTCTCGCTAAGCGGGTGAGCAGTCTACGCGCTCATGTAGGGGTACGTGTGACAGAACCGTCCCCGTAGCAAGCTTCCATTTACCAAAGACTTATCCATTATATTTCAGTATAACTTTGTATGGTGGAACCATAGTTAACGGTCGCCTGGAGACATCCTTCTTGTACTGGCTATTGAGGAAAATCTTAAATGGGGCTTTGTGTAAAAATTAAATATAAAATGATTAATTATTGCAATTTCAAAGTCATTTTAGCAGCACACAGTGTCAAAAATATTAAGTTTAACATGTAGAAAATCAGTTCTTTATCACTTTAAAGTATATAATTAGGCCCAATAACTGTTGACTGTTGTAGCTCTGTATAATTGGGGCTTTATAACATGTTCATTATGACCCATCAGCACATACTTATGTGGTGCCAGTTTGTAAAGACTAGCACACACACTCCTTGTTGTTCATCATTTTGCCTGTAGTCCAAAGATAAAAAGACATTTTATGTGGGGGGACACAAAAGATTCAGACAATGTGATGACAAATCCTAAACTTGAACATGGTCTTGCCTTTGAGTTCCTTCAAGCCAAGCAAATTGATGATGCACCACACTTATGTGTGTGATTTCTCCCCACAAACAATCTGCCCTGCCTTCAGGCTTGAGAGCATGCAGGCACAATGATGAGCAGGAGCAAGTGCGTATGACCAGCTTAAGGCAGATTTTCTAGCAGCTTACTGTTTGCTTTACTGAACAGGGGTAGCCAGTAGTACACATAGTTCAACAACTTTGAAAGTGATAGAATGGGGAGATATATCATTAAATTGGTGAAAACAGTACATTTATTGGAAATATGAATGGAACCAGAAAAAGTGAACCATAAATGCAGGAAAACCCTAAATTACGGTTCCTCTGTAGTTTGAAGTATTTACTGCATTAACTATGTTTTGTAAAATGAAGTTATACATTGTGGTACAAGCCAGAAGCATATAGGTTTCATTGTTTGTCTTTTAAATTTTACACTAGAAAAATAATCGGTTAACAGCAGGTCTAATGTGTGCAAGTAACAATAATTTGGTTGCAAAAATTATATTACTGGTGCTCTGTGTATTTAAAAGAGAAAATGTTACTCTGGCTTCTATTATTTTAGAACAAAAATTATTAAACACTGCTTCGAAGTTAGCAGCATAGGTGTGAGCAAGGTCAATAGTTTGGAAAGACAAGAGACGTGCAAGGGAGAAATTCTGTGGAGAAAAATGTATGTATTTCATGAATTCTTTTTCTGATTATTAAAGAGATATATGGAGTGATGGGAACTGTTTGGATCCCGGAATATTATCAGGAATGCAGATTTTTACAAATTATGTATATGTTATGCATTTCCCATATGTTTGTTATATATTGTTATGCTCATATTTAAATAATAATGCTGAATTGTTTTATCTGTAGCAATTAATTAGTCGTAAGGAAACACCTCTACAACAAAGTAAACCAGTATTCAGCCAGTCTGGCAACACTAGCAACACATCAAATATCGTACCAACGTCAAGCCCTACCACACCACAGGCTCCTCTTCAGCCTGGCTCAGTTCGAAGGAGCTCCCGACTATTTAGCAACAGCTATTCCGTTAAGGTAAGTCTTTCATCATTTATTTGGCACTGAGCAGGTTGGTGTAATGGTAACTCTCTACATTTATATTTGCAGGGTGTCTAGTTTGAATTTCAGCTGGGTTGTGATCCATTTTAGACCACTGTTTTTTCCTATCCTCCCTAACATTCCTATTTATAGGTAAATGCATTTTTCTAAAGCTTTACCTTTTTATCTTATTTGACACTATATAATCGCTGCACTTAAAGCAGCATCCCTGAATAACAGAAAATCTGTATTTCAGTCAGTTAGCTTATTACATACATCAGTGAACAAGTATGTTCATCTTCATATGGGTCTTTCCTGTGGACATGTATGTTTTATTGTTTTTTGGCATGTTCTTTTCACTGTGTTCTATAGCTATATGCAAAATTTGTTATTGATTAAATTTGTAACTTGGTTATGTGATGTATCCAGAGGTTCTAAATGTAGGAGCATTGCCTCTAGACTAGACATGTACTGACTGAGATATATTTCTTCTATGAAAATATCATTGTTATCCCCATCATTAAACTGAGGTATTATAAAATAAAACTTTGGAATGTTGTGTTGTTTTTCTTCTTCTTCTTCCTCACAATTTCTGGGGAAATTCTATCAGCTTGTTCTTTCCAGTTTTGTCTGTACTGTTGTATCCAAGCTCCTGTTGCTGGGATTATAATTCCTTCTTTTTCATTTATGTTGTGATTATAAAGGGAATGACTGCTGTCCGTCTCATGAAAAACATTTCACATGACACAAATTTTCTTTCATCAGTTTTTATGCTTGTTTCATTGTCATATGATATCTGTAGACATGTTTTATTTATCACAGGAAAATAACAAAAGTCCAAATAGGAATAAATTTGCAGCACCAAAATCTCCTTCCGGCAAAACAAAGTCTCGTATCTCTAAGACAAATCGAAATAAAACAAACTTCAACGAACTGAATGAGAGAAATCGGAGTGAAAAAGAGAAGACTGAGACAATAACTTCATCAGACTTAAAGATCATTAGTAATAATGGTGGCTCAGTGCACAGTGCAATTCAACAAGCACTACAGATGCAGAAACAGTCTTCAGGTAAGTAACCAATATACAGTTATACAATATTCCATTTTTATTTGATGTGCCAGATTGGAATGCTCTATTTTATCAACATTCAACTCAGCATGTAGCAGAATTAAGCACATTCCACCACCATACACTTTCTACATTTTAAGTCCTGTGTTGCTACAGACATACTATTATTCAGACCCTGGCATGACCTTGTCATAAAGAAAAGGAAGGAGGCTCAGAAGCAAATACCCAGTACTGATTTTTTAAAAAATAAACTCTTTTATTTATATCATGTTAAACAGTATTTGTGAGAGTTTTTTTATTTTGATGCCATATTGTATTTTCTTCATAATACTGGCACCATAAATGACGAAGGGTTAATTTAAGATCTCGCTGTCTCTCCAGGAAAATAGAACATTGAAATAGGCCACATTACCTCCTTTGAAAGTCTTATATAGTCTCCATTCATGATCACCTTCCCATATCATTTAGCAGTCTAACCTGTGGCTGAAACAGCACTGTTACTTAACATTTCTGTCTTGAAAATAATAAAATTAAATGTCCCTTGTTGTCTTTAAAATAATAAGATATACTAGGCCTATGTGCTTTTACTTTGAGTTGTCAGAATGTTTAAGGGATTATTTTATATTCCCAGATCTGGGAAAATGCATTAAGATGTGATTCAACATTTCTGGGAAAACAAACATTTGGCAGCTGTAGTATTTCTTAAAACTTGCATATCCATAGACTGTTGCAACAGTACTTGACGTATAATAGATCCAGTTCTGTATTTTTGAGTCATGACTCAGCTTTTGAGGAAGTTTTGTAGTGATGTAACCTCCATCTTATGTGAATTCATATGTCCATAATAATTATACTGTGAGCAGTTAGACCCCAACATAATGTTTTGTCTGTAGACATTTAAATACGAAATCTTTAAAAATGCATAAGACCATTATTGCCTTCTGTTATGATCAGTCCAATCTACATCAGTTTGACTGACAGCCAAGAAACATCAGTGTCGTGGCATAGTGTACCCTTACACAACTCTTCCATCCTTTGCTCCTTCATAATATTTAAAGGGATAAATTGATAATTATCAGGTACCCTGAAGAGACTTATAATTGCATGGAATCCAGGAAGTACAGGATTTGTAGAACCAGTATGTGGCAGTTGAGGGATAACATACTTAACTGGAGTGTTCTTGAGAAGCCAGTAGTACCCTTAACTTATCAGAGGTAACATAAGAACAGTTTATATTACAGAACTAAAGTGGCTTAGCAAAGAGTCATGCTTGGCTGGTAAATTATGCCAAAGAATTTTATCTGAACAAGTAACAGTCCCTAAAATGTAAAGGCCAGTCATCTTTAATTTGTACAGTTGCAATAAATACTCTGGCCAGATGTCACTTATTATTACCTACATTTTTCTAAGAGCTGTCAATTCATTTGCAGAAGGGTTGATGGCTTTACTTCGAGAACTGGGCACAGCCTACCTCCACTTGTCACAGTTCAATTGCCGAAAAGCTATAGACTGCTTGAACAATCTTCCACCACATCATTACAACACAGGCTGGGTCCTGTCCCTGCTTGGCAAAGCTCATTATGAGCTAACAGAGTACCAACAGGCTGTCAGGTAAATATGGAGATCTTCACCAGCTTGATGTCATGTCTGGTATGACAGACTAACTTAAATATGATATGCCTTTTTTATCAGTCTTTGGTGCATATCAACACAATATTGACATAATGTGCTTGCTGTGGCTCTCCATCCATGTTATTTCCCGTCACTTGACTGACTGACTACCTTGAAATTGTATATTGATGGGATTTGAGGTTCTGATGACTGAGTACAGAAATGGCTGTATTATGGGTTGTAGTGCCGTAAACTTCTATCAGACTGGTGATTTTGTTGATCCACTAACCTGAACTTTACATGATGTTCAAATTATTCTTTATCCATTTTTATAAGAATATATTTTTATACAAAAGAAATGGTAAGTATAAAATATATATCTTATTAAGATCTATAAATTTAATTTAAATTTTTTTCATATATCTAACAAACTGAAAGGAAAAAAGTAATTCAAAACTATCCACAGTGTAATATGCTTACTTCTACTGTTAATTGGCTTTTTCAACAGTTAATTTTTATCTACAAGAAATGAACATCATTATGAATGAGGGCTAAGTGTTACAAAGAATCTCTTTAGAGATTGAGTTCTCCAAATCAGGGTACATCTACATAGGTCACTATATTATAATTGGACAGAGGTGCTCCAGATGCTTAGCTCCCATGAAAATGGCCACCAATACTTGTTGGGTAGGTGATTAGGTGCAGCCACATGTCAGATTGGAAAAAATCCCTACCCCTGCTGGGAATTGAACCCTGCTTATACAGCTTATAACCAATCACTTTGACTGAATTTTGTCACAAAATTCCAGTAAGATTATTGTTTTCTGGGCAGATAATTGAAAGTATGCATGTGGAAAGTGTACGCTGAACTTCCACTGTAGTTTGTGTAGGAATGCTGTGGCTGTCATAATAATGGACTTTTACCTTGTCACCAGGTTTCAATAAAATTAATTGTTGTTTTCTAAATAGATACTTTAGTGAAGTGCGGGAACGAGAGCCTTACAGGTGCCAGTTGATGGAGCTGTACAGCACAGCATTGTGGCACCTGCAGAAAGAAGTGGCATTGTCTGCCCTGGCACAAGACCTACTTGCACATGATCGCCTGTCCCCTGCTGCTTGGTGTGCTACAGGAAATTGCTTCAGTCTCCAGAAGGAGCATGATAGTGCCATCAAGTTCTTCCAGAGGGCTGTACAGGTATAGAAACAGAAGAAAACACTGAAGATCGGAATATATTAAATGATTTTAACATTTATTTTGGGTTTGAAACATGATCTCTTAATTTGTTGGAAGTACATAAATTACAGTCTGCTCAGGAAAATATCTTGACTGAAGAAGTTAACAGTTGATATTACATAATGAGGAATGTTGTGATATATTCAAGTCACCTAGTGATGTTGTTCAGTAGTAAAATTAATAAGTCTGTGATGGGTTGGGCCTTTTTCTGGGATGAGGAAGACAGAACTTTGGTGGGGAAACCTCTTGGAAGACTATGAAAGAAGTAGGAAATTAACATTAAGGTGGATTTTGGGGTACACATTATAAGGATAAGAGGTGGATTAATCTGACAGGATTGTGCCCATTGGTGGGTTTGGTTTAATTTTTCTAGCAGGATACAAAACCGTCATTATTCAGTCAGTCATAATTGAAGATGCTTGTATAATGTGAATGAGAACATGACAGTAATTTATAATGCCTCATAGATTATAAAATGCTGCCAGCCCTGTTCTGTGTTTTTACTGCATGTTGTTGCAGGTGGATCCTACATTTGCATATGCATACACACTCTTGGGACATGAGTATGTCACTACAGAAGAGTTGGATAAAGCAATGAGCTGCTTTAGAAGTGCAGTGAGAATAGATTCAAGGCATTTCAATGCGTGGTGAGTGGTAGAACATACTGTAGAAAGTATATTATTTCTGTGGATGGTAATAAAGGTGAAATATTTTAAAATTTGAGAGTGTTTGTTCGCTATTCACTTTGTGCCTTTTTAATTTATATTAGCACTCCCATTTGTCTCTATATATTGTGCTTTTGAGTTGTTCGTTTCCTTAATTTTTTTCTTATATAATCTGGGATAGCTCAATCAATCAGTGGGTTTTGATTCATGAAAGGGATTTTTCTTTTCCACCACATTCACACCTGTCAATGGGTACTGGTGGTAAAGCAACCAGAGAGTGAAGGTGATTAGTTGCCTCCATATAGTTTGGAAGGCTAGAACACTAGATTTTCCTCCATGGTGCCCATGCTCCTTCATGATGTAGGGCTTGTATGTTGGATGGTTTTATATTTGTAAGATTTGAGGTTTTCACAGCAGTGAGTATGAAGATTTCTGTCTTCTGGGTTGTTGCGCTGTGTAGTCTGGTCAATGTTTACATCAGTGTAAACATCAACCAGACTACACAGCGCAACAACCCAGAAGACTGAAATCTTCAGTTTTATATTTCTCTGTATTTGTCCAATTAAAATATCTTCCAAGTACTACTACAGGTGTTTTGTGATAATCATACAGAATAGTTTTGACCATATTTTATTTAATGTTTGTTCTTTTGTTCCGTACATTATTTTGACAAAATGGATTTTCCATAAAAAATAAAATTTGAATCCATTGCATTGTTTAACCATGTGACAGCTAGATCCTGCATATCCCAGGCTGGTGCAGACCATATTTCATTTAGGATATCACAGTTACTTTTTAATTTTTCTGATGAGATCTCTGTAGCCTGTAACAATTTGTACATAATGTACCAACTTTTGACAACCATTTGATGGCATTTGTGTGTTTCTATCAACATACTGGATTTGGTGATCCAGTATATTTGCAGTTATTCATGACTGAATTATTCAATTGTGTATTATAAATGTATGATTGTTTCTTTCCTGTTTAAAACCTATTCAAAGTACTGAATGTTTATAAGCCACTTATCTTCTTAACACAGTGGTCATTTCTGCTCTACTACTTGAGATTCTTAGGTACTGTACTTTGTATTCAGATTCATTTTACATGTTATTAGTAAGATGTTTTAAAGATAATTTTATGAAGGAGTTGAAATTTTTTTCTCTCTTTTTTATTAGGTATGGTATTGGGACTATTTATTCTAAGCAGGAACGATATTTATTGGCTGAAATACACTTCAAGCGAGCTCTTTCTATCAACACTCAAAGCTCAGTTCTGCTGTGTCACATTGGAGTGGTAAGTTTGTAGTTGCTTAAGAATTTAACTCGTCTAGAATTAACTGCAGATTCATCTGACTGCTCCTGTAGCATTGTTGTTTATTCCAAGAGATCAGTTACTGCAGTTGTGTTTGTGCTCAGCTTGAGATGTCAGTATCTTTTCTTACATGTTACCTAAACTGTTCTGTCTGTCTGTACTGTATCTCCCATCTTTAGCTTACCATTACAATAATAAATCTCAGCTATGTGCACCTGTCAAAAACTTCGACTATATTTAACAGAGACACAGAGTTATATATGAAGTTCTTGTAGGATTTGAGGTTTTCACCGCGGTGAGTCTGAAGATGGCTGTCATCTGGATTGCTGTGCCTAGTAGTCTGGTAGAAGTTTACCGACATTTCAGATTTCCTTGTTGCCTCCATCATCAGGGCGAAGATGGAAGCAGTGAAAACCTCTGAAACGTCAGTAAATTTCTACCAGACTACACAGTGTGACAACCCAGGAGACGGCCATCTTATTCCTATGAAGTTCTTTACTATCGCTGTGAATGCATTAACGGTCTTGCATGGAGTGTTCATTACTGTTTCATTTCATAGCCTCTGCCCTTGTCAGTGAAAGGAGAGAAGTCTGGATGTTTGTGTTATTCTTCTTTTCATCTCCAGGTCCAGCATGCATTGCAGAAAACAGAAAAGGCATTGCAGACCCTGAACATTGCTATTGCCAATGACCCAAAGAATCCGTTATGCAAGTTCCATCGCGCATCTATATATTTTGCAGCAGGCAGACATGCAGAGGCACTTAAAGAACTGGAAGAACTGAAGGAAATTGTTCCAAAAGAATCCTTAGTTTATTACTTAACAGGAAAAGTAAGTAGAGTGTTATTCATTTTGAGGTAATAATTTCCTCTAATAAACAAATTCATTGCATTAGACAAATTATGGAAGCTTGCTGTAGTGTTGTTACTGTCATATCGTGAACACTTTCTGCATGGTTCTGATGTATGTGAAACTTTTCCATTTGTGAAGGTGCACAAGAAACTTGGCAACACACACTTGGCCTTAATGCACTTCAGCTGGGCAACCGATCTCGACCCCAAAGGGGCCAACAGCCAAATCAAAGAAGCCATAGACCCTGCCATGAGTCGCAGTCAGGCTGAGGAGGACACATCAACCACTCATCCAGGTTTGTTACAGTAACACCTTGACCTATTTAAGGTTAGAACAATTGTATTTGTTACATTACATTACCCCCAGAACCTGGAAATCATATTTTGATCACACCTTGAAATGTTGATGTATTAAATTAATTTACTTGTTGCCTAAGTTGCAGGTCTGAATTGACACACGTATGTATGAAACTAGCACAATTCATGATCTCCAACCATTTTTCTTGACATTCAGTATTTTATAAGTAAATAGTGTTTTGAATCTAAAATGTGTGCATGGAAGATTCAGACATAAGTCTCTCCAGGTCTAACCAACTTTATTTTTGTATATCTAGTAATCATTGATGTGTACATGCACAACTTCAGTAATGTATGAACAGAAACTTTGTGAAAGAAACTAAATGGAAGGAATGCCGTGGTATTTACAGTGTGACCAAACTCATGCCCACATTATTGGTTCCTGTTATTGGTATATTAATATAAAATGGTCTCTGCCGATTTCTTTTTACTTTACTTCAGAGAAATGAGAAGAATAATTTGGTCTGTCTTGCAGGTGAAGATTACCCTAGTGAAGGCAGTTCAGTTCCACAGCATGAGTCCTCTCAGGAAGGTGCAGAGTTTGTTTCAATGAGGGATGAGAGTGACGAAAGTTTGTAAAATTCAGAATTAAATTTCATAATGAGAAACTCTTTGTAAGCTATAATTATGCATCAACTGTTTCCTGGCATATGATGTTCTTTGTTTGTGAAGAATGGGAGGGGGGGGGGGGGGTATCAAGATAGGTTCAACATGAGACTCAGAACATGTACCTGAGGGTGAATAGAAATTATTGAATAAGGTTCATTATGTCAGCCATCAAAGATTATGTATTTAATACACTGGCATACTTAAGTACCATGTTGAATGAATTCCAAGATTACAAACTAAATTTCTCCAAATACATCTGTTATCAGTAAGTAAACAATTTTTACTTTCATCATGGCTGCTAAGATTGTGCAGTCGTCTGAATGTGCCAGTAGTTTATTAACATTTCTTTGGATGAGGTAAGGAGTGAGGATTCAATGTTGTCTTCCAGCTTCTTACTTTCGTTGGTGGTCTGAATCTCATTCTTTGTCACTTAGTGTATTATCTGTTGTCTTAACAGTGTGGGACTGCGAGACACAGTATTGGTTATGATAGGTGAAGCTGCATGAATGTCACAGTCAGTATGAATGCAGGCTTGCAATATTTATTCAGAAAGGGTACATACTGCAGCCTCATTGGAAGTAACATCATCAACAAGTCTCTCAACCAGAATCCTTCAGTTTGGAGTTTTCCCACTTTCATAGGTTCCCAGTCAGTCATTCTGTTCTCTTTCATTGAAATTCTTTACTTCCACTGTTTTACCATTCCCATGTAACTACTACCATATATTTGGTCTCATTCTTCTATGTCTTCCAATTGGAATCCAGTGAATTAGCTGTTCTACCACTCTCTCATCATATCTATACTATAGCAACTTACTCTTTCTGTTATATGTGCTTCTGTTCTGAAAGTAATTTCAGTCAATTTTACCTATTTCACAAATCCATGTTTGCTAAATTCAGTCAAATTATTTCTATCTGATATGTCCAAGCACACTACATTAAAATATTGCAGTGTATTAGTCATTCCTTTCTGTATTCCCTCCCCTAGACTGTAATATTTCATTTGACATTTATTTTACTGTTCGACCTGAGCTTCTAATCGAACTTCAAACTTCATTGATAGCAGGACCAACAGTGCACATAATTATTTATGTTCATGTGAAATTGGTGTACTGTAACATTCTTATTTGATATTCAATACAGACAGTTGGCATAAGGGTATGATGACACGAACTCCTTTCATATTCAAAAAGTAGCTTTCTTCCATGATTCAAATTGCTTGAAAATTCATCTTTAATTTCTTATATTTATTTGAATTGTAATCCAGAACTATACTGTATCATTTTTTAAATAGAAATGTCCTTAATCAATAGCAACAACAGAGTATGACAGAAAGAGATAGAACAGTAAGGACAATTCTGAGTTCTTGTCCACACTGTAAATTCCATTGTCACCATAAGGTATCTTTTAGAGAAATTCTCTGACATCTTAAATTAGCCAGTTTTATTTATTATTGGTAACAGTACTGACTCTGTTATAGTGTGCACATTTAGTAAGTATGATATCTCGCTCAGAAGTGACTGCTGTGATTTGATTTGCAACTTGTAGAATTATTTGACATTTCTGTTTTACTGTACAGAATCTTCCGTGGGCAATACAGTGTGTGACACCAAACAACAACCCCCCCCCCCCCCCCCCCCATCTGTAACGTTTGTACATTTTATGCCTAGAATAACTTTTTAGACAATACATGTAGAATAATGAGATTTGCACACAAAACAGGCCATGGTTTGTATACACAAGCATTTTGTTGCTGCTATAAATGAGAAAAATAACTCATGCAAATTCAGTTCATTGTGTAAAATTTCAAGCAAAAAAGGTATAAAAATATATCATAAATGTATAACGCACTGCAATGATGAAAATGCGTACTTTTGATAATTTCATTCATGCTGGGTTTAATCTACATAGGCCAATACTGAACTAAACTGTGTGCTTTTATATTACTCACTCCATTATTTCTTCCATCATCGACACAGAATGTTATTATGTCAGCATGGAGCACCATGCAGTAACATACATTGCACACAGGCAGCCACTTTTCCTTGTGCTTCATATAATCTTTGAACTACATGAATTCTATTTACATAGCCTTCAAGGTGAAGGGCCAGTCTTTTGTTTGGTATGTTTACTGATGGGATCTTCTTCTTCTTTGTCTTTTTTATTATTATTATTATTAAGTAAATGATCATGGAAATTTGTCAGTTTTAATAGCATGGACTAGTGAAGTGGATACAGACAGACATCTGAATTATCCTTTCTGACTCTCAGAAATTTAAGGGAATGAATGCAACAACATTTCTTTTCTAAAATAGGGGAAGAAATAAAAATTAAGGAGTTGTGATTATTTTTATAACCATATAATTTTGCATACCAAAGTCCTGCAGAAAACCAGGGCAGGGGTTTAAATCCCCCCATGCAAAAAGTTTGGCATTTTATTTATGACAGAAATATTAAATCAGAATGCACTAGGAACATTTTTATACTAGATTCTCAAGAGTTGTCCAATGCAGCATTTCTTCACAAAATGTGGATAATACAAACCTTAAACATATAATAATACAATCAAAATAAATTTATATACACAGCATCTGGTATTCAAGTATTGGAGGCCACAATTGTTTGCATTACTTTTGCTAACTATTACATTGTCTTGTTTTGGGTTTGCTTTGAGGCTCTGTTATTTTACTATCAGTTATATAAATGTTTCTTTCTCTTCCCTTGAAATCAAGAAAATACACCAGATATACATGAACATAATTCAGAGCACCAGAAAGATGCATTAATAAGACTTATTATTATTGAATAATGGTGATTTCCAAAGAATCAAACTTCATGTTTCAGCACCACTCGTATTGTTAATAGATTTTTTCACATGCCACCATACAAATTATACACATCAACTTTCAGTGATTCTTCACAATCCTTATAACATCAAGTATTCCATTTAGGTGCCAAGTTATTTTCTGTTTTCCTGACAAGATACCTTGATAAAGGTTATTTGTTTAAGGTAAACCATCATAGGAAACTTCCAGATCCTACACTGAATTGTGTTTATTGCACCTCACAAGTTTTTATGACTCCCATTTTGGTATCACTGATGACAGGATGTTATAAAATACGAGCATAGATAGTCTCAAGTAGTTTGGTGTTTGTATGGAGTTTCACAAAAATTTATCAGTTGTCTGCCATAGTTATGTGTGTAATTGAATCAGGACATACACACACAGACTGTTCGTACGGTTCTGATAAAGGAACAGTTATTCAAAACACAAAGAAGGAAAGAAACTGCAAGTTGATTATTTTTGTTGCAACATAATACAAAATGTTTTGGGCAGTATGGCCTGTGTGTTTCATTGTTGCAACTGAAAATAAATAATTATTTAAGAAATGAAATCATGCTAATTTAAACTAAAAACCTGCAATGAGAAATGTCTTCAGAAAATGGGAGTGTTGCTGGCACATTTATATTTGATGTTCTTGTCATAGTTTAATGAAAACCTTGTTTAAGCGAGTTCATTTTCTTAATGCCTTTCAGAAAGTTTTTACAAACTCTTTCTTTAAATCATTGTTATAATACACCTACATTTGCTGTCATTTTAAACTGCATTGCTGTTTCTCTCATATAACAATATTAGAATATAAAGAATGAAAATGAGACAGCTGCATGTGATTAGCATACACATTAAGATGATGATGTCTATTGTTCTTGAATTTTAAATCTCACATCAAACCAACAAACTGAACCAAAGCAGACCAAACTTCATGGTCAAGTGGTCAGCAGTCTTGCTTCAAATTCAGAAGGTTCTGGGTACAAAAGTCAAGCAAGAGACTGGCTATCCTGACTAAATTTTTTTGCAGTTTTTCTGTGTCCCTCCAGGCATATTATCTTAAATTAGGCCACAACCATTTTTCACATATTTTCCAATTCAGCATTGCAAATCATCCTATAATTCTCAGTTCTTCTTAACTTAGGCTCTTAAAAAGCACTAAATAAACCTAGAACCAGCACTTATATAATAATAATGTTAGTAATTGCTACAAAGTGGATAACCATGGTTTATTTCCTGACCAATAAACATTTTTCTTGTGTCCAGACTGGCAGGCTCTAAAGCACACTGTCTCCAATCTGTGGGTATGAGAGTTTCTTTTCCTAGGGATAAAATGGTCGGAGTGTGTGACTGACCACTTCACCTTGATCTTTTACTTAAATTAGACATTTGAGTTACTTCCATTCCTCTTATATGCTTTCATAGAAAACTTACTTTTATGTGGTCAGATTGTAGTCCACATTTATAGCAATTGTGGCCTGTTTTAACACAATCCTCTGTGTAGAATATTGCTTTATGAAGAACTCTAGAGTTAATCTGACTGTGACAAAACGTATGAGGACAAGTGCTAAAGATGTAACTTCAGAAGTTTCTGATCATGTGTGTGATTGTGTTACAAGTGTGTATGAAATTTAGCATTCCATATATGAATGTTTTCGTATTTAATGCCAATACTCTTGCACTGTAAGTGAGGAAGTGGAATGTTCCCAGACTGTCATTATAGAAATAAAATGAATCACCAGTGTAGTAATTAAAAATGTAGTCAGAATGAGGCTCCAACTATACTCAAAGAGAGGAGTGAAATTAGTTCACATTGTCAGAATTTGCCAATTCCCCTCTTCTATACATTCACTTAACATAGCCACTATAACCTCAGCTAAATTGTCACATGGTGCTTCGCAGATGTGAAAAGAAATGAAGCTATTAATTCAGGAACTATACAATTGAAATAGACTGCAATGTAAACATCTTCCTAAAACTGAAACAATGCAGTGGTATTATTAATGTGCAGATAGCTTCCACCATATGCAATGCGTGGAAATGTTTCACCCCCTCCAAGGAGTTCAGGAACTACATGTTAAAACTCTTACTGACATGCTATTTTTTTTTATTTTGAACTTTATCCATAGTCTGTGAATAGAGTTTTTAAAATTCCTTAAAAATCCATTTCAAAGGATGATATTCCTTTGGTCTACCAGACCCAGCAACATAGGTGTCTCCCCATATGATGATGTGGGAAGATCCATCCTTTAGACATTGTGATTTTTAAGGTGTTTTGAAAACTCTCATCAGATGATCTTCAGTCCAAAATAAATTAGTGATGTAAAATTATAACCAAAGACATTAAGAGAAGGTATAGCTGACTGAATGACATTGTAAGATCTGTAATGCTTTGCATAAAGTTATATTTTATGTTAGCAAACATTTTGTAACACATTTTCATGGAATTGGTTTGCCTTTTCTCCAAATTGATAAGGAGTGGAACTGTTTTTAGATATTTGTTTTTGTTTAAGACACTGCAATTGTATGTGTCTGGTGGCATGAAGGATGTTTATTCTAGATAACACCAGTTTTGTGTATGATCTTTTGATATAATTTCTGTAACAAGTTTAGTGTATGAAATTCAGTGCCAAGTGACATTAATTTTATAATTTATGAATTACCCAGAACATGTTTTTGTATGTAGAGTTATGTTAACAGAATTTTTTAAAATGCTGTGTGTTCCATAAGGTGGTATTCAATTCAGAGATAAGCTTTACACCTCTACTATTACACGTGCAAATGCAGATACTTCAGTAGAGAATGATTGGACATGCATAAGTCTAATAAGTGGCTTCAGTATTGGGAAAGTGCAGCATATTTAAAAAATATGTTGAGCTGCTTTTACTATCTTGTAAAATATGAAAATCAGCAGTCACATTTTGAACTGAATGTATTGCAACAATATTATAATAGAACTTCTTAAGTTAGTTCATTGTGTGGAAGTTGACACTAAATTTAAACTTGGATTTTATAATTTATAAACTTAAAAAATTCTTGTGTGTGAGAAGTGTAATTGAACATATCATTTTGTAGTAATTACTTTCAACAAGACTTTGTCAGAAGCTGTAAAACATTTCAGACAAACATCGTCAAATCTGTGCCAAGTAAAGTTTTTAATGCTTGCAATTTCAATAAAAATAGCATGGCATTCTTAGCACATGTTGCACCTAGAGGCCGACACTAAGAGGGTTAAGAAAATAATAAGAATGGAGAGTAGAGGTTATGATGTCAAAAAGATGTTGAGAGAATCTACATATTTATACTGACATAGAACAGTGCTTCATAAGCCTTTGTTTTGTCTGCAAAACAGTGTAAGCTTCAAAGTGTTTATAGAAGCCCAAAGCAGAACAAAAAGTTGCCAATATGGAAAAAAGAAAATTTTATTGTAGACTGTATTAACAGTTGGAGCCTTTGTTCTTTTCATATTGCAGAGTTGCCAAATATTGGAAGTTTTATCAAAAAAAGTTGCTTCCATGCTGTTTGACTGTCTTGCTAAGATAATTACTCGGAGATGGAACCAGGTTTTGATTTGTAATTTCAGTAAAATGTTCTTGTTAGTAGGGCTTTCTTAATGTATTTGGCTGCCACAAAGTGTATCTGCAGACCCCACACTTTTTTCAGATCAGTGAGAATGACAGGCATAGAATAATTCTGCTGTGTGTGTTTATAAGACGATATTATTTTTGTAAGTTATTTTCATTGGTGGTTCAGTTTCTCAATTTTGCAAGTCTCAGCCCAACAAGATTTGCTATGCTGTTTCAGCACAATATTTGTAAGATTTGTATCATACCAAGCCAGTGGTTTCTAAATATCACTATCTCATGAACTCCTTCCTTGAAGCAAGAATACTGAATCCCCATTATAAATTACTGTTTTCCAAGAATTTCTCCTTCATGTCTTTTCTTATCATTCTTGACACCCACTTTACCTTGCCTACTAAAGATTTATTTTACAAATTATTACCCTTCTGAAGAGAAAAGGAACAACTGTATCTACACACCTGAACTTACAGTAAAATATTTTCTTTAAAACACAGTGTCAACACTGTCATTGTTTTGTATGAATTTACCTAAAAATACTGCCAGTACCCACAAAATTTGTCACTGCAACTTCTTTCATAACAAATTCTCTAAAACACCTCACATGCCAACAAGGCATTTACTAGCATAGTTAGGAACCACTGCCCTAAGCAAAGACATCCAATGATTGACTAATACTTTACTTACTGTTGAATAAAATTAGCCTGTGTACCAGACTACACATAACTACAATGCATAAGACAGCCATCTTCATGGTGAATTGTAGTGAGCATGGAGATAGTTATTGTCACCTGTTAGTTCCTACATAGTAAAAGTGTGTAAATTTCCAGTCATTTCAGACACTTGTCTCATGGTGCAGTTCCAAAGTAAACTTACAGGTTTTTGTAAGTTTACCTGTTCTTTTATTGCTGTCTCTTTTTTAAAGTTTTGGAGGTATTGTAATAAAGTGAAGTTAAATGGTTGCAGTACTTGCAGGACATTGAGTCTTTGCATAATTGTACCTAGTAATTCTGAGGTTATGTGCTTCATTTACCTCCATTTAAAATACAGATGTCTTGCTTACATAGTACTGAACATTGTCTCTGAATAATGTCCCAGGATGACTGTTGTGTGATTATTGCTGTTGGCAGATACTAACATTACCACATGCAAGGAAAAGTCACCAGGTTGTCATTTACATTGTAACATGTTTGACATTCTAAATTATTAAATCAATCTAGGTGGAAGGTGAAGAAGAGATTTGATTGGGCATTATATGGCAATGCTGGAATGTTCACAATAGAATAGAGGCTATGCAAGAATTAGTCTTGCATTGGGCCTCAGACTTTTATGGTAATGTATACACAAAATTTTAGTCTGAAGACCTGAAGGAAGGCCACTTGGGAGTCATGGGCATATACAAAGGGGATAATGTTAAAATGGACATGAAAGAAATAGTGTGTGAAGATGGATTTGTGTGTCCAATGGTGGGCTTTTCTGAACATTGTAATGAACCTTCACATTCCACAAAGGCAGATAGTTTCTTGATTTGCAGAGCAACATATTTTCATGAGAATGACCCTTCTCTGTTAAGTTACTGTGGATTCTCACATATTTTATAATCTTTATTGGATTTTGTGAAATCTAAATACTGTTGAATAGCTGTTGTACCTAGCTCCTGGTTCAGACTGGACATCCAAGGTTCAATTGCTGAAGGGGTTTGATTCTCTTCAGTATCATGTCCAGATAAGTTGTAGGTCGTACCCAGTCTCTTGTGCACTGGCTACCAGATCCTCGGGGATAACGGTGGCCAGAGCATAAAATTGACCACTCATCTCCACCTACTTCCAATGCTTATTTATTTAATGATTATATCAGTAGTTCAAACTATATGGCACTGAATGATAGAATGAATTGAAAAGAATATGGAAGGAAGCAGTTATGGTCTAAATTAAGGTCCTATCCTAACATTTTCCTGAAGGGACAGGAAAGCCATGAAAAATCTCAGTTGGGATTGTAACTGTTCAGTCTGAGGTTTGAACCTGAAACCTCCTGAAAACAAAGTAAGAGTGGTAACCACTTGACTATGATGTCCACTTCCAATATTAAGAATGCATGGAGCTTTACTTCCATTCTGTATACATTCATGATAGAGTTATTACACGTAGTGGCAACTACAGCTTAATCTCTTCCTGTTCAGCTGGATAAGCATCCAAAGAAGCACCTAGAACTGAAAATTTAAACCTTAAACAAATTTTCAAATCATAATTTGTGTTTGTTGTTCCCAAGCCTGCCAGTACCATTCACAGACAGACACATAGGACTGAACATCATGGTACTGTGGTCCCACTTCATATTCAGGAGCTCTTGTGTCAGAATGTCTGCCTATAGGACACTGTCCTAACAAGTTTTTCATTATTTTCCCGAATACTTCTAGTTGGTCAGTTCATTGGGACAGACAATGCAGACATTCCTTCCCACCATCCACTCATTTAACTGTATAACAGATACAGTTGATAAAGCATCATCAAATAAAATAAATGCCTTGAAGACCTTCTTATGGCTTTGAATTCAAACTGTCCTGGATTGATACATCATCATGTGGCTGCTTTTAAGTAGATAGTAAATGTTCCAATTTCAATCAAATGTCATCTTTTTAAGTTTGTGTTTGCATTCTGACTGGTATGTTTTGTGTATATTTTTATTAATTTAGGAGTGTATATAAGGAATGTGTTATATCTTATTTCATACTTGAGCTTTTCATGTATGTGACAGTTTCTGTGAAATCAACTTCAGATATCCAGGTATGTTTTAGGAATGGATAAATGTAATTAATATTGTACATACCTAATTACAAATACAGAGCTGTATGAAATTAAAATACAAAGCATGTCATTATTAACATTTATTTCATGTTTGACCACAATCTCTTCAAACAAATTACATGATTGTGACAAGTAGTAAACACTAGGTCAGGGTGCTCCTACAGGAGTGACTTATATGTAACTAACATGCCCCACTGTACTAGGATGGTCTCACACTTCATAAATCCATATTTGAATGGCCCTCATACTGGTGTATTTATTGACTTATATAAGAAAATATTAATTCTTGAAACATAAGTTAGTCTTCTCTATACCAGAGATCAGAAGTGAGCAGTGGAGAATATTACATAATGAATTGTTACCTAGTGTTGTTAACATAGTCACTTCATGGATAAATCAGCTGAACATATAGCTCAGATGAAATTGGTGGGGTTGGGGGGCAGAAAAAAAAATGCATATTCTATTAGAAAGGGCCCTTTCATAAAGCTGAGGGAGTACAATGATGTTAAACCAGATGTGAGGAAAATTAACTAGGGAAGTAAAATACCTCAGTGCCATGTTCTGTTCAGTGGCAATATTTGATTTGAGCAGCAATGAATCAAGTTTCTGTCACTTAATAATGTTCCCCCACACTGAGTTAAATGACATATCTCATATTTGGAATAAAGAACCCTAGGTTTAGCAACATAATCTCATTCATAGATATAATCTTTTAGAGACACTGGCCTCTGTTTTACCTTTCATTCCCAAAAATTATTCACTTTATACCATAAGCTTCAAAACATTACACTATTAAAGAATGAGCTTATATTAAATGAATCATGTTTACTGTCTTGTGATCTGTTCCACATCCAACTGTAAATGAGATGCAAGAAATGCACTATCCTTAAGTATTATATTCCTGTAATAATAATAATTTTGATTCTCTCCCTTTGTCCTTTCAATTTTGTTCTGATTTTTTGATTGCTAGACCCACAGTGTCAGCAAGTATAAAAGCGGATGAGATGCAACCATCAATATGTGATGACATAAAACTGTCACCTCCAGCAACAAGTAATGGATGTTGTTCTATTGTTAGGCATCCAGGCTGCCCCAAGTACGGAGTCATAACCTGTGAGTACTGCCACCTCTGACACTCGATATGTTCTGGTTCAGGCCAATCTGGAAACATTTCCTTCACATGACAGACAAGTTCATTCTTAACATCATTCAATTCTCTGTCAGAGTTAATTGCACCATACTGTATGGATGTATGAAACACGACTGCAGAAGGTAAATCTGGCCTGTTTCTTTTTTTATTATCAAATGAAACAAACCGAAAGATCTCATTATCACATATGTACTTTGAGTCCCATCCTGGGTTAAATTTAAAATTTGAATCAAAAAACAAACATAATGCATATCTGGAACTAAATGTCACAGACTTTAGGCTATGCTTCATTTCAGAGTTTTTATGTATTATTTCCTGGATGAAACCTCCAATATCAAGCAACTGAGGTACAGGCAATGTTAAGATAACTACATCAAACATATCGTTCACTCCACACTCAGTTTCAACAAGCCATCTCTTGCCCTGTTTACTTATAGATACTACATAATATCCAAAATGGATTTCATCTGCAGCATTATAAAGAAAATGTTTCACCAAAGAATTCATTCCATGTGGGGCCACAAACTGCTTTGTACCTACTGGCAAATCCTTCATTCCTTCTATCTTGCTACACAAAGGTTCGAGTAGTTTCCCCAATATCAGTGATTCATAGAGATCACTATGATTAGTGAAGTTCTCCTGTGTTGACGTTATGTACTGTGCACCAAGGTCTGCAATGCTGTTTGAATTAGAAGGGCTCATGCTTGTTCTCATTCGGCCGCCAACTTCTTTTGCCTTGTCCCAGAAAACCAGATTGACATGTTTCTGGCACATTTTACGAAGAAGTGATCCTGTAACTGCGCTCGTAAGCCCAGTTCCAACCAACAAGATTTTACATACCATATTTTAAAGATCGTGGGGTTAAACACATCCGATCCGATAGTGTTAAGCACTTACATTTATACAACGAATGGCCTAAAATGTAATAAATTTTGTTGCTAAACAGTAGCAGTAGTAGTTATAAATACGGTTCCCTTTGGAAACTGCAGTCAGCCCCAACGGTTCACCACATATAATAATCTACAATGTTTTGAAATTATACAGTTTTGCTCTATTGCCACTTATTCAGTGTTTGGCACTGACTGCATCAGATCCAGACGGCAAAGAAAGCTTCCATCCGTACACTTATTACAAATTATGGCCAGCAAAATACAGACAGGTAAATAAAGGTTATCTTTACATTATAGATCACTACTTCTAACGCCATCTGCAGAACGATTGTGTGGTGATATCTGGAGTACAGACAATGCTTGGTATCCATGACTGTATTCTGTGAGAATTACTTTTACATAATCCAAGAGACTCCTTTTCAGACATTTATGTGCATTCCAATACAATGGAACTATCGCTTATCTTTTCTTGGGGTTGCTTAAACACGTTCTATATTCATTAAAGTAAAACAAACAAAATTCAGCAAGCGTCAGAATTAAAAATGTACGCGTTCATGTTGGTAGTTACGTGATGTTGACTATTCCAACAAGTCCTAATGATTGTGGTTGATATAAATAAGTTAGAGCTAGTTGATCATTGTTAAAAGGTAGGGTGAACAAGTAACTGTTGCCGTAGACAGAATTTAACCTATCCAATACGTATGCTACTATGCTATTTGTATCCCGTGACATACAAGAGGTATTTTACCAACCTAGGCCCAAAAATCTCCATTCAAAAGCTCTTTATGAGCATTGATGAACTATAATACAATAATTATTATATTTTATGTGCATTGTACATTACAGTAATAATTATAATATGTGTTTATATATAAAAACATAATACGGAAGCACATATGAGAGGGAGATGGCCTTTAGTGCTTTTCCATTGTTTGAAAAGAAATTGGGAGAACCACTGTTTAGAAATGTGTTAGGGTTGAAAAAGAGAAATAATGTGGTAGGAGGTTGTAGTATGGTGACTGAAAAGGTTAAAGAGGGGTATGGAAATAGGGGAGTGGAAGAAGAGATTAAGAGGAGGGAAAGCATTGTGGCATGTTTTGGAATGTGAAGTAAGAAAGGGGTGTTGAGAAAGGATTTTGAAATTTTATCTAGTAATGGGTGTAAAGAAGATAGTTCATTGTATGAATAGAGAATGTTGAATAAAATTAGGACAAGTATTGGTAGATATAAAGAAAAATGGAATAGGACCCCAAAAAACATCAAGCTTAAATCTTATATTAATTTGGATAAATACTGTTTAGACTATGCACCCAGATTCAAATACACGCAAACAATAAACATGGAGTATCTAATACAAAGAAGTAATGCTATCCAGGCTCGGATTTGAATCTGAGACCTCCTGGATGTGAAGCAATGACACTAACCACAGCCACATGGTATATTAATCTCTCATTAGCCTTGATGTTCATTATTGTAGGTACAAATCTGCTGTTCCTGAAATGTTTTTAATATGCGCTATATCAGAATGTTTAAAATATGAGTTGTATATCTTAATGATAAAGTATGATTTAAGCTACACATAATGTAGAAGTTGTAAGGGACTACAAATCATATGAAAACTTTTAGTGTAGATTGCTCCCATAAAATATTGAAATACATCCATTAGGTAGATGAAACATGAGCATTGAACAGTATGAAGACCCCATTTTATGTTTACTTTTCATAGTGAGTGCAAAGAAGATGTAAAAGTGTGTCTCATAGTAGGAATATTGTCTTTCACATTTTTTTTGGGTTCTTGTGGTATTATAATGTGAAATGAGTGATAACATTTTAAGATCCTGGATCAAGAAATGCATATGTCATGTTCATCTCAGAGGTTCACATAGCTGCCATGTTTGCATTAGTGATAGTATAAAATTATAAGTGTGCAGGTAGTGTGGCAAGCTGTAAATATTTTAATACAGTTTTGATAAACATTGCCTTTTAACCCTTTAATGCACCTACTTTTACATTCAGTAACAGCGCATTTTACCCACAGAGTATAATGGTTTCATATGATTCTGAAAATAATTAGTGATTATTTCCCTCACATCATTTCCTGAATGATATTTGCTGTAGAGATGCATTGTATTTGCTTTGAGATAGAAACCTAAATTTTAAATATATTATTCGAACAAGTTAAAATGCAGGGGGATAAAAGATTAAACCATGATCAGTTAGTATTGCATTACAGTGTGTTGTAACAACCAACACCTGATTTATATTCAGTGCACCATGCTGCTTTCTACAGGATGTGATGTTGAATGGTGATGTTATGGCATTTTTGTAAAATTTAACAAGCTGGGTAAAATCTGAATATCCAGGCTCTGGAATATTTTAAATATGAAGGCGTGGTTTGCTTACGTAGTCAATCCTCATCCAATTAATGGCACAGAGGTACTGCAGAGAGCTTGGTGATTTTTGGAATAATTTACATGAGAGAAATAGCAAGAAATGGGTTCAAAAATCCAAACTTAGTACCTTCTTCGTATCGGCGGTAAATTGTATATTTTCAATCGATGTGTGAAACCCCTCGTCCGATCACTTCCCCACTCGTGTCGACTCTTTCTCGCCGTTCAGGCATCCGCGCAACACTTCACGGTGCCTTCCTTCTACTTTTCTGATGTCTACTCCATTTTCTACACGAGTTTTAGTATTAGCGTCGAACAGAGCAGTGTGGTGTTGCACCGATGGGCACCTGTGACAAATAATTTTCTGTTTTTAATTTTTGTGCATACTTTTAATCAGTGTGCATTTCCGTAATGATGTTAAGCGTTTGTTTTGAATGGATTCTTCCGAGAATAGGCCCGATCGAATTTTGTATGTGAGGTTGAAAGGGAGGGGGGAAGCTTGGTGAATGAATTGTGTTTTGGAAACACGTAGCATGGCACATTCATGGGAATTTCACGTTTCTGTCAATAGAACCGAAGAAGAGAGTTGTGATAAGTGATGATGGAATGGTACTGGTAACTACAGGTGTTGGGAGAATGAATGCAGGTGATGGCAACCCCTGAAGAATCCAGAGTGGTGGACACTGAGGAAGATTGGGAGATTTATGAGATCCTGTGTAAGGATTTGCGTATAGAAATGGTGAGAAATTGTTAATAATACATAGATCCCTAAACCAACCAACTGTAATGAATTTTGGCACCGTCACACAAAAACTCTAATTTTTATACAATTTAAGGAAATAAATATGTTTTTAACATCCCATTTCGGGGATTCAACGGATCACATCGTGAATCCACCGTAGACACGGTCCTTATCCTGTTCATACACGTTGTAAAGTATCACAGGAAAATTACCAGATTCGCATTTGATCCAAGGTTAAGTAATGAAGCCTGGTATCGTTTCTTTATAACAAATGATTTATAATGTTAAAATAGTTATTAAACATAACCAGTCACTGTCGTAAAGTTCTACATATTTTATTAAAAATGTATTTCAGTGCGGTGATTATTTAACCATAGCCTATATGTAAACACTTAGGCAATAGGCATACGTTAATCACTGCAAGCTCAAACTGGCTCGGTTTTCATCAACTTCATGAAACACAGCCCTTCTTCAGAAGCTGATAGCCGGTCAGACAGGTAAGAAACATGTCGCATTTTATTGAACCATAACGTTCATTACCGTGTTCACAAGAGCCCACCACTGGTCCCAGTCCTGAGCCTGATGAATCCAAAGATGGCTGTCTTTTGGGTTATAGCGTCATGTAGTCTGGAAGAAGTTTACCAGAGATTCAGAGGTCGTTGCTGCCTCCATCATCAGTGCGGGGTAGTCTACCAGACCACACGGCGCTACAACCCAGACTCACCACCGTGAAAACCTCAGATACTACCAGATGAATCCAGCCCACGATCTCCACCCTATTTCTTTAAGATTCGTTTTAATATTGTGCTTCCGTACGACTAGGTCTTCCGAATGAACTCTTGCCATGGCTTTTCAATCAGCGTCTTATATGAAATTTTCATTTCATCTATGCCGTGTTATATGTCCCGCCCGTATCCTTTATTTGATTATCTTCACATGTAATATCTCTAACCGTCACTTCAAACATTTTCCCCAGCATCGTGTTCTTAAATACCGTCAGTGTATGTACGTATGCCCTTTAAAGCGAAAGATCAAGTTTCACACCCATACTAAACAGTGAAATTATAGTTTTATTTTAATCCTTAAACATTCGGATGGCAGATGGGAGCGAGCATTCCCGGAATTTAATGTTTTCGTTTCTTCTTGAATGCAATTTTATTTTATTACCCTCATTCCCACAGATTTTAATTTTGCCACATTTTCGAATTATTTATTGGCCAACTTTTAATATTTTTCAGTGGCGAATTCTGGTGTAGAAGTCAGGTCATGTAGAAGTGGCGGCTAAGAGAAAAATATTGGCATTCGAACCCCGGCCGTCCAGCCTGTACTCGTTATTTCGTATCAGTGTACCGACATATATACATCCATTGACATTAGTTGTTGTAAGGTCCACGCATCGAATCCTGTCGAGTCGGAGTGCCTTTGATTTTCGTTCTTCAGCGTGTGCAGTGAACAGTGCCGCACATGGTCGATGACCCGTACCAGGTGGAACTAGGCTATAGGAAACAGCAGATCGATACAAGCAGAACTGTGAATATCTCAGGGTACCTGTTTATTAAGAACTTTGGCTGAAGCTCTGCGCAGTGGGCTGAAAACCTAAACTGCTTTTCTGCCGCAAGACATTATTCCCGATCGTTGAGAGTTGCTTCATGTATACGGACTAAAATGAAGTCCGACGGTTTTAGATTAGACTACCAGTACTAAGCTCTATAGGACGTCCATTAAATGGCTCGTGACAGTAAAGAAGTGGGTAGGCAAGTAAATATGGCTTTTGCAGAGAACGCATAAAATGAAACAATGGAACAAGAGATTTGAGGTTCTCACGACGGTGCAAAGTCGATGCTGGTCTTCTGGGTAGTTACGTTTGAACTTGTAGCCAGATACTTTCGTTTTTCTCGCATTTCTTTCAAGAAATTTCATTTGGCTCCTTTAGCAGTCTTCATTACCAGAGCCTTTTGTTTCAACTGCTTGTTTTAAATATATTGCCCATCCTTTTGTAATTCTGTTACGTTTTAGTCTTTCTTCGGGAATGAGATCACCTAATTATTAAGCTGTCAGCTATATTTTCCTCCCCTCTCAATTATTTCAAATATGCTGAAGTTTAGAGTTTTATAGATTTCAATACAAGTTATTAGGCCAATATCTAGTACCTAACTTGGATCAAATATCGGTTGCAGTGTTCTACTAGTAAGTCAGACCTGATTTTATTTCCAGATTGCACAATTCCACGTGGAACTGACGTAAATTGTATTTCTCTTTTGGTTCGTACCACTGTCTGCGCACTTTCTATGTTTTAGTAATTATTTCGTACATAAAAATGCCATGGCCCTGTCCGAGATTTTTTTGACTTTTCTCAGTCCAGCTAGCGAAATTACAGAATGATAGCACACTTAAAAACAACAACCAATGCCCTCGCTGACCAGTGAATTCCGACATAGTACGTTACAGTAGGTCACGACTGCTTCCTCGCCCATCCCTCACACTCTTCCTCTATCCCATGTAAGCTCCACAGTTGATACAATGTCATTAAATATCAAATTGTTATTGACTGGTCAATGAGAAATTTCTATTAGTTCTTCCCCACTCCTGTCAAGTGATGATACAGTCACGTGGAGAGTTGCTACCTGTCACGTCGTTCCACGGTACGCGAGGGCAAGAACGAGTTATCTGGCCACAGTTCAAGATAGGGCACTGGAACGAATAAGCGATATGAAATTCTGTTAGTGGTGAGTCTGTTTTATAAATTTCACGATTCAAGCCTCGATTTCATCGCTTTAAAGGTAACCCACATTCGTACATTTGAATCTTGTAATTTGGCCTCGGAGGTAGGACACGACAGTCACGGATCGATGTAGTAAGTAGTTCTTTTTTCCATTAGTTTAATTCAAAAACCTAACAAAAACGTAACAATTCGCTTTTCATGGTAGGTGGTATTAAACTCAGTAAATTGAAGTCAATTTCCGGAGTAGTCTTTATTCAAAAACTTGATTTGATAATAAACATCAGGGACACAAACGTAGTATACAATCTGCCCCTTCTTTAAATAATAAAAAAGTGGAATTGCTCGAAATGTGCTTTCTTTTCATGGCACCATGAAAGCAGATAAATTCAAGATTTTTAAACTGTTGAATAATTGTTGATAATGCTATGTAAACTTGGACCATTTAATGTCGAATATATCGGGAGTGAATTAATATTCTGATGGATAAATTCTGAGGACTATAGGCCCATGGAACTTACTGCAGTTTATATCTGTATCAGTGCCAGGAAATTCGAGTAGAGACTTAAACACCAAGTTAAGACTACTCAGATGTTATATTCTCTCCGTGCTTTTACACGGCGCTAAATCGTGGACGTTGACCGAAGCTTCTTCAAAAAAGTTGGAGGCATTCGAAATGTGGTTGTACCGACGTATTCTCAGAATTTCCTGGACTGACCGTGTAACCAACAAAAAAATTCTCGAGGAACTCCGCAAAGACGTCGAGGTTGTTAACACCATAAAAAAGAGAAAGTTTGAATATTTCGGTCATATCATGAGAAATAGTGATAGATACGGGCTGCTTCAGCTGATAATCCAGGGAAAAGTATTCGAAAATAGGGGACCTGGCAGGCCAAGAAACTCCTGGCTTCAGAACCTAAAAACTTGGTTCTCAATGTCCACTGGAGGGCTGTTTCAAGTAGCAGCCAGTAAAGCTCAAATTGCTATGCTGATCGCCAACATCCGGAACGGATAGGCACTTAAAGAAGAAGACCATATTCTAAATTACAGATGTTTTTTTACATTATCATGTTCAATACCGTGGCCAACAACTTGGCTCATGAGCTGCTGTTATGGTCATGGTGGAAGTGTTGGCCACTCATCTCATTCACATCATCTTATTTATTATTTATTTAGTGTTCTGTCTGACGACAGGTCCATATGAACAGGATCCTTTAATCCTTTTCTCGGACTGGGACCTGTTCATATACGTTCTTGACAGATGATTCAGAAGTGGTTTACCATTGCCTTCTTCTGTGTGTGAATGGAGTAATTGTTGGGATGCCACGGACAAACCGGGGAAGGCCCCGGAGGAAAACTCCGTATTGCCTAGATCACGGCCTTGCCCAACACAAGTTATTTGTCATATGTATTGGATTTTTTCCCTTCAAATTTCTGCATACTTACATTTTTCATTGTATAAATACACAGATTTAATATTTACAATGTAGTGTTTATAATATATACATGACATGTGCCATTCCAGGCTGCTTACAGCAAATTAGTGGTTACACAAAACTTCGCCACACCGGTGGATGGGGGTAGGGGATATGATGAGGAGAGACAGAGCTTTGTAGCCAAAAATATATAATAATAAACAAAGAAGCTCAGTCTCAATAGCCTCCTTGATCTTCCAGTCCAAGTATCTGGATTTAGTGGAGAGGGTACTGCTGTCCTGGAGTTAAATCTGGCAGCCTAGAATTGTACCGTGTTTGGCCACTATCTGGACACTACAGACAGATGTGCTGGTCCTTAATCCTGGTCTGCCCAATGTAAACTTGACCACATTTGCAGGGCATGCCATACGCGTCTGGAGTCTTGAGTCCTTTGCAGGTCACTTTCAAGCAGAATGGCTGTAGCCATCGGCACTCATCCCACAGAAGAGAGTCACCCTGGCCCCAAAGAAACCTCTCTTGGTCACCTTCCCTTTGTCAGCATAAGATTCCCAGTTTCCTTTGGCCCTTGAAGGGCTTCTTGGGACTCAAGACTCCAGGCATGTATGCAAATGTGATCAAGTCTACATTGGACAGACTAGCCATTCCACTGAGACCAGAATGAAGAAGCATTACTGGCACATCCATCTGTGGTTATAAGATAAATTAGCAATAACCACTGAATTCAACTCCTCTAGATATAGACACATGGACCAAATGACCAGGAATGCTAACATGAATGGGGAGGAAGGCCTCAGCTTGATAGTTTAGTAATTCTTGTTACTTGTATTTGAACATGGCCCATTTGGGATTTTCATATACAGTAAAACCCCTCTAGTTGGACACCCCTATATCCTGGATACCCCTATATATTGGACACTTTTAATTGGAACCGGCGAATATCCTATAATTTTACATGTCCACAATACCCTATATCTTGGACACCCCTTTATCCTGGAACTTGGCCACCCCTTTTGTTGTAAGTTGGACAGATGCACGCATGCACTTAGCTTCAGAGCTTTTGTGGGAAACGTTTACAGTTAGTATTTTGTTGTTTTGAATTTTGGACTGATGAATGCTTTCTACCTGAGGATTTGCTTATGGTCGAGGATGTGGGACATTGAACACATCATTGGAAAGCAGTGAAAGTGTATATTTATTCTTTTGTTGACACATTATCGTGGACACATTATCGTGTTACTGTATTATGCCTACTTCTTAAACATCGGATGGTTGCATACCACAGCAGACTTTTTGCAACTGTAAAGAGAAGCAAAGGAATTAGGAAATGGAAAGCAAAAGTAAGCATACATAATTTCAAATTAATAAGCAACAGTCCCACATGAAATCCACCAATGTACATATCTGGGTAACTGCCTTCATGATTCAGGCTGTTTCTGCTTTGCTGCTTAAGAAATTACCCACATTTATGAAACTTGAAGGTTCACTGCCATATTCACAAAATGCCAACACTGGACCCTATTCTGAACCACATGAATTTAGTCCATACTTCTTCTGTGACTCAACAGCCCGAAGTCGAGCCAAGGCCTCCTCCCATGTGGGAGGTTTCCTTATCTTTGAAGTGTGCATTTATGAGTAGTAAATGACAAGAACTCTGCCTCTGCACAATTTATACTCAATTCTGATTTGCCTGCTAGAGCCATCTAGTAGTGAATCAGGAGAGACTTGGGTGAGAAATGGCAGCTGAATTTTGCTTACGAAACATCTCATTCATGTAAGGTTCTTTTACATGCTGTAAATCTGCAACATGGGACTGCTGGCTTTACTTCCCCTTGGGAGGAAGTTGTGCTACAGATTTCTATAACCCTTAAAAATCCATCGAACTTGGCTGGGTTTGAACTCACGAACCTTGGGTCTAGTGGCGAGCACACTGTATTTTGATGTTATCTTCCCAATTAATTTATTTCTCCCATGTGAGATCTTCACTAAACATTCTCTGGCTAAACTGTGTGAATTTATTCTTCCTGTATGTACGTGCACCACCAATCTCATCTTATTTGATTTAATCAACTTCATACTTCTTGGCAAAAAGTACAAAGTATAACCTTTTCATTATTTAATTGTCTTTATCCTTCTGTTAATTTATCTCTCTCTTATGTCCAAATATTCTCCTCAGCAATTTATTCTCAGACACTTTCAAAAGTAAGTAACAAAATAAAAATCGTATTACATCTTCATGAAATAAGAATGGTGGAAACATGAACTCCAAAAGATGCACTAGGTGGGCAGCACTTACCCAAAATTACAACAAAAACGTTAATGAAATTGTGGTACGTCTGTTCTCCGATGTCAACTTGATCCTCAAAAGGATTTCTGTGGAAAACATAGGTCCAATCCTGCAGCAGAGCCACTAATACAGTAATCAAGCCTGGGTATACCAACACCCCAATATTCTAGTAAAGAAACACACAATGTAAGTAAGACAGTTTATCTGAGATTTGAAGTTTGGATTATGGTCTTCTGGGTTGTATACACTTTACAGTCACTGGGCAGCCACATTCATGACCACATAACTGCATGGTGATTGAAAAGTCATACAACCCATTCCTGATACATATTCTGTTTGTCAAAAAATACATTACATTGAGATCAGAAAACAAAAAAAACAGTGTCATATTAACTGCTAAAATTGTCCATCATGTTCAGTGATGCATGTATTCACTCTTCTCCTCATGTTTGATGGAATCTGGTGAAGATAATGTAATGGTCTTTCACAAAATTAGGATGATAAAGCCCTAATGATGTTTTGAGTTTGAGTTAAAAACCATATTGCTATTTTTACTAAAATTATAGGCCAGAACACTTTTTTATTGTTATGTTGTGAGACAGTGTCTCTATTAAGGTTACTAACAGGCCCATTGTCCATTCCCTAGATAAGTGGTATTCAACCTGGGGTACGCAAAGACATCTTAGGGGGTATGTGAAATTTAAAAAAAAAATATATTATTTTATGATAAACACTGAATAATCAGTAATGTAATTTATTTAATTTATTTTAGATGTAGATTATATACTATGTATAACTTGAATTAGACACAAACAACTTTGGGGATACAAAGTTGAAGAGAAATTATATCTGGGGGTACGCGAACAAAAAAGGTTGCTTGTCTGTCATCTAGGGCCTAGATGACAGACAAGCAACTATGAAGCATAGAACGATGGCTTACAGAATGTCAAGAATTACTAAATGGTATAGCCACTCAAGGTGCACATCCAGCCTGAATCTGGCTGCGGCATGATGGCATAACTGCCTTACTTTTGAGCAGAGTGATGGATTCTGCATTTACAATAGTGTGCTGAGTGGTGACAGAGGCTTGTCTAGAAACTTACCAGCACAAAAAAATAATTAAGAGATTATGTTTTCAACAGGCATATTACTCACCATGACAGTGCCCCATATCATCATTACTGCTGTTATTATGTTGACGATGACATAGTTAGCACTTTGTTCAGAATTAATGATCATTACTGAAACAAAACAGGATGCTTGATTATAGAGTTTACACAGGGGGAAGTTTACCTGAAATAACATGTTACCCACTTTCAAAACTGGGAAGAGAGAATGTATGTAAGACCATGTGCCACCAAATGTTGGACAAGTGACACACATTGTGTATAAAATCTCCTGAAAGCTAAAGTGGTATAAGTCAAATTATCTTAATGTTGTATAAAATTAAATACTTCCTTAATACCAAATGTAGAATGTAGAGTAATTTGGTGTGCTTGCTAGAAAATGTCATTAACTTTAATACAAATGCATTTCATTTATTACAGTGAATATTTTAAAAACATATACCTAAAACACTCCTTTTCTTCCTTTGTTGACTCATACCACTTTATCTGTGATCAAGTCATATTGTACTTGAGTAGTTTCTTGACTATATCAAAGGAATGCAAATTTGCGGGTGAGTTTAAATCATCCCACAAAACTGATCACAGACAGAATAAAGTTACAAATAATAAGCCTACTGATGACTTGGTGAAAACTGCTATTAGGAAAAAATGTGCACAGTTATTTTACTTAAGAACTTCACTGGCATTCCTTTGTTGTTGATGTCAAAATATTGAAGTCTGAATACAGACAATTTTATGCCATAGAATATAACTAATAATTCTTGAATACAACCTTCCTGATTACATTTATTTTTGATGTTGTGTAGACCTACTAGTTGTCATTAACATCACTGTGAACTGTGCTCTTAATATCCCTTGCCCATGTTTACAAGTATTACAAAAGTATACCAGCATATTTCAACCAAAGTGAATGGTTATGGGGTGAGAAAGGCTGTCATTCTGTTTATTGGGCTCTCATATGCCAGATAACTACTGGCCTATGGTGTGATAACAGTAATCATGTACCTGGCTCTGGGGGGCTGTTGAAGACCTGTAGTGGGGATACTTTCCAGTCTGGGTCCACGAACTCACCATTGGAGAGAAGAAGCCATTGTCTATCTCCAACTGATAACAGGTAGGTTTGTCTCGCCTGGGCACCAGAAATATATACAGATAGAGATGTAAATGATACATGTATCAGGAATAAACTGTATTGAATATTGGCATACCATCTGCCATCTTTAGGAAGAATGCCTTTGATGGGTTCCAAAGTGCAGTGGGTTGTAAGTGGAAATGAAGGTGTGATTGGAGGGGTGGTATCTAATATGGAGCAACCACTTGGCTGTGGAAAAGAAGTTGTTGCTTCTGGAAACCTTCTCAGCCCAACAACATTCACCATGAAGATGGTAACTGCAGTGTTTGCTGAAATGCTTTTTATTTCCAAGAAAACATAAGGACAAGATATGTTCATAATGTGCATTTTAATTATAATATCTTTTTGAAAATCCTTGATAGTGAAAATAATGTTCTGTACATTTCTGGTAATAGTATTTCTAATTATAACATACTTTTAAATTATTAATTATTAAAAACAATGTTATGTAAGTGCATGTGTAGGTGTAAAGTAATTAGCTATAATTTAGACTTAGCAAATCAATTAGTAAATTTTAGCCCTTTTTATTATGTTAATTTAATAAGCATTTTCTTCATCATGCCTTACATTTACATTTAATTAATGTGGATATTTTGGTCAATAATATGCCCGTGGACCATAAGAAAATTCTGTATATCACTAGATAAACTACAGCTGTTATGAGCGAACACTATCAGGGAAGTTGTAAAGTCATGACAAAGTACGTAAAACCACAGATTCTCTGAAGGTTTTGTCCATAAACCACTTTTGAGGTCATACGTAGAATCCCAAAGAAAATGCATAGTTGTCGTGTTGAAGTACCAGACCAGGGTAGTTAAGGTGTAGGTCCATGAAAATTTGAAACTTGGTACAGTAGATGGAGGTAAGTGATCAGGTTCATATTCAGATTGCTTTACTTCTGTTAGCCAGCGGTGCATCCCCGAGTCGATGTGGGTCATAAAATGAAACGAGCATAAAGCTTAACATCTACAATAGTTTGGAACTCATTCCCAGTGTGTTCCCTGCCATGCTTCATACTCCACTTATCTTTTATCTCAAAGCTAATCATGCTACATATAACTGCACATATTACACACTATTCTTCATTGTAGTATGTTAAACACTGGGCTATATGAAAAATAAGTTTCAAATAGAAATTGTAGATATTAATTACATTATAGTTTCTGTGTACTAATTTGTTCTGAAAAATTATGAAGCTGTATTTCAGATTCATGGAAGGTCATACACACCAACAATAAATCTGTGATGAAAATTTTAATTTAGACTTTCCCCTTGCATAAAGAGGTTGGAAACTGGTGTCTAGTATTATGTAAAATCACAAAAACAAATGTGGAAAGGTGTACTCCAGTCTGGAGCACAGAGATTAGTTGCGATTTTTCATCCATTCTATTGATTTATGTCACTAATTTTCATTTGTATATTACTGCATAAAGGATGGCTCTGGAACACACCCAGCTTACTAGATAGTGAGTTCCAGGTGGTGCTTTTCCCTCCTTGTAAATCCCTTGGATATAAAACTGACCTCTCACCTCTAGCTAGTGCTGATATTAAGAATATATGGAGTTTTGCCTACATATGCGTATATCCTCAAAGCATAGTCCTTAAACACAGGGATACGTACATAGTTATATTTTTGTACCATGATCAGCTTTTGAGGTTATTAGTAAAATTCTGTTTAATCTTGCTGGACTGATCTGAACCGAAATTACATTTTCCGACATTGTTGAATGTAGAACAACAATGCCAATTTCCAAAGGAGAAGCCAGACAAATATGATCCTCCTTTCTGAGTTCCCTGTGTCCAGAGAATCTATATCAAGTATCTATTAACATTATCACTTACCAGGAGCATGAGAGCAAACGAGATGATGTACAACTTGCAAAATATTTTTGATATCGACTGAAATATCATCTGAAATTAAAACAGAATTATAAGGAATGATGCATTATTTCTTTATTTTGCCAATAGTTTCTCAACTGTATATCCAGTTAGAGTGCGCAATAAAAAATATTTTATAAAGGTGGTGAAGAGTTATTTTCCGGAATGGACTGAATTCTTAAATATTACCTAGTCAAGCTTCAGCATCAAACAATTAAAGCGTTGGTTTTTTTATTCTGTACTGTTAAAGAATTGAAAAAGTGACGTGTACTTTTCAATGTCCTTCCCGTGTTGTTTACTTGAATTTCCCTGACGACAATCATTGTTACAGTAACTGTTGATTGCAGTAATTTACCATTGTTGTTTCAACCCCGGCCGTCCAGCCCGTAGCTAGTCACTATACTGACTCACATTAAACAGATTTGCAATGCCATCAGCAGATCTTTCAAAAATAAAATATTGAAAGAAACAGTTAACACAAACATAAAAGCATGGACTTCAAATAAAGAGAGACACCAGATATTAAAATGTTAAAGGCGTGTTTCTGGACATTGGCGTTTAGACCATGTACTTAATAATAAAATACGCCGTGAACTGTAACGTAACTAGAAACTGAAACTCAGCTTAACTACTCCCATTTGTCTTCATAAAACTACTTGATTGTTGAATGCATACGCGTAGATCAAACCAATTCTGTATTGGTTGCTCATTAGTTTCACAATCATGCACCACGCAAGGTCAGATTTATCCCATCTGGAATAATCGGGTTTACATTTGTCGAAGCAAGGTTCCTGTTTAATTAATTGAAGGAATAAAATGTTTGTATACCAACATTTACATTTGATATAAGGAAACATTCTGTGAAGATGTGAGTGGTTGAACTAGTTCAGGGTAGTGCCTAATGACGGGTTTTGTATTAGTGATAATAAACTTCCATCCATCTCTTACCTTACAGCGCCGATATAAGGATCTGAGAATGGAGTTCGTCATTAATTCTTGACCAGAATTCACGTTAGCAGATACTGTTTCACCATGAATCATTGTAAGACACTAACGTCCGTTGCACGTCAGTATTCTTCTTCACACTTGTTGTTACTGGAATTTCCATGACAATGAGAGTCATTCTTACACAATAAAAGTTAACTGCAGCGTTATTTACCATTGTTGTTTCAACAATTTGGCATAGTTCAGATATTTAGAAAAGACAATATCAAATAGAAATTTTGTTTATGCTTAAATAAAGATCATGTTTTGAAACAACCAATGAAATCACATCCTATTACTATCTGACTATGGGTCCATGGAATTTAATAAAGTTGCTATCTCCAGCCTTTCATTTGTGTGGTTATTACCTGCAGTGTGTATAATGTGAACTTTTCCATAGTGAAAGAGCTTAAGAATGTTAGAAATTTCTTTTGTTTATTTCACCGTCTTTGAAAGTTTTCTGTTTGAAAATACCAGTATGGTAGCAACTTGAATGATATTAGGATGCCAAATTATAGATGTTGGAAGCATATTTAGTTTCTGCATAAGTATGAAGCAACAAATAATAGCAGCAGCAACAGCAAGTGATGGGTCCAGTGTAAAAAATAGGTGGCTGATATTTAGTTTTACATTTCTTCATACATAAAATTATTCAGTGTATTGATGTAAAAATTGTGTGGTTCTAGTCCACAGTGAAAATGGAGCCAAACTGTTTTGACCGTTTTGGCAAGAATTTTAATTTTAAACACGTCTTTTTGTGTTTCAAACATTTGTTAAAGTGGAACAACATCCTTTCTGAAGTAGACCTTTAAATGATGATGATGATATGTTCACTGTTGTGTTTTGTATTTGTTTTATTGAATGTTCTGATTCTGTTATCACTGAATTGGTTAATAATAACTTTTTGCACAATAATTTTCCATAAAACTAGTTGTGTAAAGAGGCATACATATAACATGAACAAAAGCAGTAAATAAATATTTGAGAAAGGCAGTTGCTTCCTTTGTTGCTTTTGCAGACTGAAGAGGAAGCAGGAGATATGTCACACGATGTGACAACTTCCCTTCGCAGTGATATTGCTGCACTTCAGTACAAGCGAGACCGACTGATCAGTGAGGTGGGAATCTTTCCTTATAAAGATGGAAATCTCAAGTTCTAGATGACAGAAAATCCAATCTGAATTCCAAGTAAAGTAGGGTAATATTGCAGCAGTATATGGCAAAAATAAAATTAGGTCTGTCATACCAACAAATTCCAATTCAGAGAAACATGCAGACAGAGACATAATATGTTCCCTTCATGCAAAGAACATGTAATAATCAGGTGTCAAAGTTCTTGACATACCTGAGCAATATGTATTTAAAGGTGAGGAATAAGCTTTACGCCCTGGAGAGAGAACTGCTACATCCACTGGATAGCAGGCTGGATAAGCCCCAGAGATGTTCTAGGTGTGATGATGAAAAGGAATGTGAGGTCCTACTTCTTGTATTCCATTGTAGTTGCAAGAAATGAAGGGACAGCTACGCAGTCGAGATCAGCGTGCCTTGGAGCTGCAGGTGGAGACAGAACAGCTGCGGGAGCAAGCGGCACGACAAAATGCTGTCATTGCATCTCTCAAGAAGAGGATTCAGGTATATTGTTACTGCCAGGACCCTTCATGTGCAGTGCTACTTATATTTTGTCACATTAAGATAAGCATAAATTTGAATGAATAACCTGTGAACTAACACTGCTTTAATAGAACCTGGTTTAACATTGTTATTTCCAAAACCTGCAATTATTCATGATCTTATACCAATTCCAAAAACTTTTCATCCTCAGAACCAGTTTTCTTAACTTTCAATTTAATGTTATCCATAAAGTTTTCCTAATGGATTCTCCTCCAAAATTCTGTTTGCATTTCTTCCTTTCCTTACCCATGCAGTCCATCATAACCTCCATGTTATAAAGTTATATATTTCCTTCCTGTGTAATATTGTCCTTCTATGTCACCTCCCCACAGTATAAATATTCTCTTCAGCATGCGGTTTTGGGAGACTTGAAATTTATGTTCTCCTCCAGTGCAAGAGACTTTGTTCCATGAGAACAAAATGATCAATAAATTGCTTCATATATTTAGTGTTATTAAAGCATGTTTGAACGTTGGTAATTTAAGGGGCTGTAGTAATTCAGCTACTTGTTTATGTTGCAGGATCTGGAGGAGAGAGAACGCAACCTCACTGCGTCACAGGGGCGAGCCGAGATGGCAATGCAGACCCTCCAGCGAGAAAACCGTTATCAGGAAGAAAAAATAAAGGACTTGGAGAAGAAGGTGCTTAGAACCATTTGACTTCCTGCAGAACATTAAATCTGGATTGCCTCTGTGTTATATGTCTTCTCTTCTGAGAAAATGTGCAGATGAGTGTAGGTTACTTTTCAACTTACTCCCAGAAAGAATTACACTGTTAGAAGTGGAAGCTGTTGTGGGGGAAATAGAAGTAAGGATAAAGTTGCTGTGTTTGTGCCATTGCTAGTAATCAGAAGATCAGAGAAATGACAATGCCTGAAGCATTTTATGATTTTAACTGATAAAGCATATGAATGGTATAGGTATTGAGAAAGGAAATGCAGTGCAGTAAAATAAGTGGAAGAAGGTGCAGAAGAAGGGATAAACATAGCATAAGGTTTTGTTAGCTTTTCATTTTTAAGCACATTTATAACTGAAAGTTGCAAAAAATATACCTGTTAGGTTTGCAATGCTTGTTGGTCTCTTTGTTTATGTGTTATGATTCAAGAACAATTGAACTGATATTCATGAATTTTTATACTGATTAGTTTTACTGATTTTGTCAGCACATTCCAGTTTTGGTTAAAATTCAACAGCAATAATGGACACCACATGAAGACCTGCATGCATTTCTGCATGTAGAAGAGTTATGTGAGGGACCTCCTGTGTGGGGAATCCTCAGTCAGATGGATATTCACACAACCACATGGAGAATCTGTGACTGACACACTGTCTTCGTTCACAAAAGCAAATCCAGATCCTGGCAGACACAGGAATAATTACGCCCAATGTACATTTCCTAACTTGTTGCACACATATAAAATTACTTCCATATTTGTGAGAGATTCTTGTATATAATCATAGTAAACGAATACACACTGTGTCAACAACTGTGAATTATTAATTACCGCTGAACGGGTTGAAGAATCAGTAATTCCAACATTTTTATGCACAAGATACTCAGTTCAAATCTCAACTGATTTGTCAGCTATTCAGACAGGGTTTTGTGGTGAGTACTGAGATATTGTATTAAAGAGGCATCCTACCAAGTCCTTCCTGTCTCAGCAATTATGATAACCCTCCATTCTCTTTCCACGCCATTGAAGCTCTGTAGATGAAACAGGATTATTAAATAACCTACAAATTATTCAGTTAAGTAATATCTGATGGTGATTATTGGACTAAGTCAGTGCATATTACTTTCTTTGTGTATGAAACTGTTTTGAGGGAGAGTTTATTAATACATATTTTCATTTTTTCCTCTGTATCCATTGTTCATATGTTATCAACAATAGAAATTACACTAAATAAACTTAGTAGTTGACACTTTATTTATATGAAAGCTTTAAATTTTGCAACATGATTGTACAATAAAACTGAAAATCACAGCTTGGCAGTTTACATGGTAGATACCAATATTTTTCACCTGGTTTCAATGCACATTGCTATCTGTTCTGGTGTTGTAGGTTCACTCTTTGGAACTAGAATGCAACTCTGAGGAAGCATTGAAGGAGGCACAGCGTAAGGCCATGCAAGACCTCGTGCGCAGACTGTCCTCAGCCTTAGGCACAGAGTACAATGAAACAATTCTGTCCTCACCAGATGGTCTCATTCATAAAGCATCAGAGTTAGTTCAGGTAAGATTTTCAGGCAGGCAAAATGTCAACAGACATATGTTAAAAATGTACTTGAATGTTTCAGGTCTTTCCATTAATTCCATTAATGAAAATGGAATCTTAGTCCAACAGAAGTGGAAAGACTTTTCTTTAGTTTCAACAGAAGTCACTGGGACTGGGAGTATTTGCTTTAGACATTATCCAAATTGTCTAAATAAACAAGATGTATGTTTTGGAGGTTAGGTTTGTCTCCATCTTCAGTTTTAAAGAAGGGATGTCTTCTCAGTAAGGTCCATCAGATAAAGCCAGTCATTATCTATGCACAGTAACTAGCTTTATTTTCTTTGTCATCAGGTTTCTCTCTTAACACTTTACCCTCTGAAATCAGTTTTCTGCAGAGCAACTTCTTCTTTCAAGTTTTTGTTATAACTACTGTTTGCATCTTTATATACAAATTCTCAAATTCAAATCTTCCACACTCTATTCCTCATACACTTAAATTTTGATAATGACATTTTAAATATGACCGATTCATATTATGCTACCATGAATTGGTCTTCTAGAATTAAGTATGTGTTTCTTGCTTAATGAGATCCATTTTAAAACGATTTCCTTCCTAAGAAATTAAAATGATTGGGTTGCAAAAACAACACCATATGAGTAAAGCTTATATCCCATTTTAAATGTTTCCTGCATAAAAGGATAACATGCATAAGAAGGGAAATTATAAAGGTATGTATTGAATATTTTGCTCATTTAATAAATTTTTCATGTCTTGTTATATGCAAAAATAAATTAAAAACAAAGCAGACATTCATAAATATCATCCATCACACCAAATGTAATGGTAATACTGCTATAACCTGGTTCCAGGATCCTTGTATATGAAAGTGAAGTTCATTGTATGAAGTTTTCATTATGGTAGAAGATATTTTAGAAGGCATATTGTACATATACACTTGAGCAGGAATTTTGGTATATTTTAATTTACAGGAAACATCTCGACTGAGGACAAGGTCAAGCACTGTATCTGACACACTGTCAGCAATACAGACAGAACTGCGAACATGTCGAGAGGCCTTAGAAAGGGCGGTGGCTGACAGAGACTCACTGCAGAGGCAAGCAGCATCACATCTCTTGGAATTAGATCGACTGAGGCAGGAGAAAGACACACTTGAGATGCAACAGCGAGTGGCAGAGAGGGATGTCATGGACCTGCGAGACAAACTGTCTGTCTCCAATCGGAGCCTGGGGTTAGCCACAGACAACATCGCTTCCCAGGAAGCATCCATATGCCAGCTGAAGGGTATGTTCAACGCCGACTCTTGTTTTTCATCAAATGTAAATTATATTGACAAATATTTCATATAGTAGCTATAAATAATCTTGTAACTTCATTTTAATTTTAATTGGTCACTGCATCTTTGTATTGTATTTTATATATATATTTTAGATGACAGGATGTTTCATCAAAAATTTTAGAACAGACATCTCATATAAAATGTCATCAAGATCCAGTAAGTGATTTAGGAAATTACATGCAGTGAGAGAGACATTTCTCATTATGCATTGATTTTATGGACCAAGTACAGAGAACTCATGAAATGCACATTCAAACATCTGTGTAAACATTTCTGTGCTTGTTAGGTTTACATTGACGTTTACTGTAAAGATGTTGTGTAAGTGAAATATATGTCAATATATGAAAATAACTTTGCATGTTCTGATACAGTTTTAGATAACTTAAATGCATGAACAATTATTTCTTGAGATGGCACCTGACAAATGCAGTGAATATTTTATACTGAGAAAGTTGCTTTAATGGTGACATTATTGACTTTAATCTTAGAGGCACCCAGTTTAGGTCAGGACTAGGCTACTGGCTTTTCTGACTGAAATTCCTTATGGCTTTCCTAACTGTATATAGTGAATGGTAGTATATTACCTTAAAATAGGCTGTGACTGCATCCTTCCTGATCTTTGTATACTGCATGAACTCAGTGATGTTTAAAAATCTAAAATCAAGGTCATATATTAGGTGTGGCCACAGAATTTTGTCAGTCAAACCACATAATTATAATTGAGAATATCTCAGAAGTCACAAGTAACTAGGGTTCTGATATAAATCACTTCAGTCTGTGTCATATGATGCAGTCAGTTATGTGAATTGCTTGAAACAACTGCTTATGTCAGACACAGTCAATTTTTTCAGCAGAGTACACTTAATGACGTTGTGGGGTTATGTCTTCTTGGCTGCCCCCTCCAACTATAAAAGCAAGAAAAGTTGCACATGTTCATGTCACTTACAGAGGATGTGAAGCTCAAGGAGGAGAAACTCCAGAGGCTGCAGAATGAACTGCGACATCTGCTGGAATCACTAGCAATTCAGCTGAGTTCTCCTGTAAAATTTGTTGAAACCCAAGAAGGAAGCATTCAGGAACGGCTTCGGGAGGTCATACAGGAGAATAAGGACCGACTGACAGTATGTGATTAATTCTGTTATGTTCTGAAACCAGTAGGTATGAGTGAAAATTAGTCCTTCACTCTCAAGAAAGGAAGTGGTTTAAGAATGTTGAGAACAGTAACTTGACATGTCAGATTTTGAAAGAATAGGTTGTAAAGAGATGAACTGATCAGAGCTCTCTCAGGTTAGTGTAAGTGGTGAGTGTTCTTATGATTACAGCAGTGAACTTTCAGGTTTCATGTGAACAAGGAACTTCTTGATCAGTGGTATAACCATCAACTATAGATGCAGTGCCATGGAGTTAATTAATTGGACCTTTCACAGAGATTCATAATGTTTTCATTACCTCTTACAGAAATGTAATAACACCCATAGAAACTGAGAAATTGCAGTTATTTTATTTGTACCTCCTTTCATTTTGACAGGAATTTGCTTTATTAAAAATGGCTTAAATCAAGAGAATCATACCACTACAAAATAATGTATAACTTCATATTTCTAACTGAACTACAGTGAAACTTTATTAATTGTTAATTGAAGAGTGACAGATATAACAAATATTTTAAAATGTTGTATGTGAAATGTTAATAAAATGGTTTCCTTCACAGCAGGTTGTTTTTGGCTGGTCTAGGGCCTAGTAGCTTCCTGCCAACAGGGTACCCAGGGGTGAGGTGGCCATATTGTGAAAATAACCACGCAACACAATGTAGTACTGAGGTGTCTTATGCGTGGAAATTACTCTCTGTTTCCCTTGTACAACTTAATGGTACAGTGCTTAGGCACATTGACAGTTTTAGCTTTTAAGCTATGTGTAAACTGTTAATTTAATAGTTAATGACTTCAATGCAAAAAGTTCCATATTAGAAGAACCAAATTAATATGAAGTTATCAAATAAATGTTTGAATGTGATAGAAGAATTTGGGCTGTTGTCTGTGATGTTTCCAGCAAGTTGGAAGTCTCCAGGAAAAAGTAGCAGTACTGACACAAAAATTAAATCGCCACTGTGAGCTTCAGGAGCAGGCCACATCACGTGCACGTGCCTTTCAGGATGAAAAGACCCTGTTGGAGTCTCAGTTGCACAAGACAGAAAGAGATTTGAATGCAACCGAAATATCAAGAGATGGGTTGAGGCGAGACAAGACCACTGTGAGTATGCCTTTGTCCACTCTGGGGTGTCATGATCATCATCAGTGTAAGTCACAGAGCAGGTTTGTGTAACAGTAATGCTCTGAATTTGTGTATAGGAGGTAGTCAGTTCAAATCACAGTCAAATTAAAGGCTATTCTGAATTAGGCTTTTTGTGAATTTCAAAGTTTTTTCAGGCTAATGTCAAGCTAATATCATCAAATAGGCTATGGCCACTTCCTTCCACACCTTTCGTATTTGCTACTTGTGATCATCTTCATATCTCATTTGATACTGTATAATTTATTAAGTTGAAACAGCATTGCTAAATGTCCTAAATCTGAGGGCTGTTTGGTTATGGGACAATGCAGTCTTGCAGAGGAAGAAGACGGATATTAAGGTTATATGTTCCTCTAAAATATTAGTAACCATCTAGAACGCTAGATGATGTGATAACCTAGAAGACCACAGTCCTTATTTTCACTGCTGTGAAAACCTAAAATCTCTTATAACCAAAAAATGAGAATAGTGGGCCACTTATTCTATTGCTCTGGTCTGATTAACTGTCTAATAGTCTTTTGGTTCCTTGTTCTTGTATTTCACTAATTTTGTCTGCCTGTCTGATTCTGTTGACATGATAAATCTGTTTGAATACTGATTCAACCTTTAGTTGTTTCAAAATGTCTTGTGTGTACTGAGTGTATACTGATATACCATTAACAAATAACAGTCAGTTACAACTGAAATATCTTTCAAGCTTTCAGATTGTATGAAGAACATGAGTTGAGGGTGTCTGAGAGCAAAATAATGAAGAAATGTAGCAGCATGCAGATATATAATTTGCTTATAGAGCATTTAATGATGTGTTATCTTAAAAGGTTTTCAGCAGTTAAATGAGATGAACAGATGATTATGCACATTAAACTAAAATTAATGACTGGACACTGCCATGGCCTATTTTAAGGAATTATCCTGGCATTTCTCCTTTGGGACCAATGAAAATCATGAGAGACTCATATATAACTGGGAGTTAAACCTAAGTACAAGTTACTGTATAATTGTCTGAATTGAAATGAAATAAGTCAGTCAGTGTTTTTCTATCCCCAGTTCATGACTTTCTTGGAGCGCCTGGGCAGAGCCTTCAACATGGAAGAGATATCAAAAGAAATAGGAGTGGATCTCCATACTGAATCACTCCTAATTCGTGCTGAACAGCTGGCAAGACTGGAGAGTGATAAGTTGATTGACAAGGTAAAGCTGGATTTCAAAGTTTTTGATGTTTGATATAACCTCTTTGTTGTTTCTTTGTGTAAAGAAATTGGAAGTCAGAGCTCAACATTTGTTTCCTTCAATCAGTGTTGCAAGAAAATATTTTGTTACTTGATTTCCCTTAGCATTCTTGATATTATGACAGCATGGTCTAACCACAAGAGCAGAGAGTTTGGTTCCTCTGTGTGCTTCATTCTCAATTCTTGGTCATTTACTGAACCCAGCTTCACCATCTGAAGTATATTTGTGCCTGATATGAACGTATTTCCTCACGAAGTTCAGGAACAAATATTAATCACATTTGGGCCATACTTGAGTGGACTAATGGCTTCATGGCCCCTTCTGTTATCCTCTAACAACTGTAATGAGAATTGTTTTTTCTGACCTAATGTAATTAGTGTCAACAGGAAGGCTGATTTGCAAATTTGTTTTAACAATGTAGTTTTCATGCAGTATTTGCAGAAAGTGAATAATGTGGTCATGTATGCATGTCTCATCTCTGGATTAAATTTGGTATTGGATGTCTAGTAAAAGTTTGTGAGAGAATTTTTATTTTGGTTAATTTCTCTGAAACGTAGCCCTGCTTCTGTGAGGCTCAAATCAACTTTATTAATTTGTTCAGAAGTGGTGGATCATCTAAAACTTTCATACATAACTTAAAATATGGAGCTCATTAAGATCTACAACTGATATCTTAAACAATTTTTATATGGTGAATAATCAAACACAAAGAAATATAATTTCTTACTCTGTGTAGAGTGAATAGCTGTCCAACTTCCCACTCCTGGTTTTTTGTTACTGCCAGATGTACTCCTGCAAGCTGTGCAGTATGTGCCAAGCTGTTTTTAAAAATATAATAATACAAAGACCTGTTCCCTAGATAAGCAGAAAGTGTTAAAAAGTAAAGGTATTGCATTGTAGTGCCATTTCATAACACACTAATTACATGCCATGGTAAAGTGACCTCTAAACATCAGTCACTTGGAATTGTGATAAGTCTAGAGAACCTGCCTCAGCTGGAGCTCTGACAGGAAGAGGGTTAATTTATTTTTCAAAATGCCTTCCAAAGAGAAATCCTAGATTTCTATAGGACAAGAGTTAGTGACGTATGATGCTGGACCATTCTGCTACAGTGAGTTTCAATTATTACACAATTATTTTTGTGTCTCAATGTTCATTTCTGTTGTGTTACTATGCCCAGTCCTGGTGGACCTATCGGACATTCCCGCAGTTGCGACGGGAACATTCCTTCCATGAGCTTCCTCTGCGAGAAGTAAGCACCACATTAGTTTTTTCATCAGTGCCACCGAATAGACTAGTGACACTTTGCACACGCTTGTTTGTTTGCAGGATTAGTCAATCCTGCAAGAGACTTCTGCTGCATCTGTAACATAAAATAATATTATCACTGTCTTTTAAGTACCATGCTATGAAGTTGTATTACAGATATTGTAGTAAGGCTCCAAGCATTCTACTGCTTGGAGGCTTGCTCTCTGGCTGCTCTACTACTACAAGGAGATCTTCCTGTATATTGTCTGTGTGCATTTGTATTAAGTATTTTTAATATATTCAGGTCTGCAATCACAAACTGCCAATGAAACGTTTTGTTTGTTAAATTTCTGGTGTATATTAGGATTTAGTGTTTGTTACTATATTTTATGTCGTAGGTGAATGACTTATTGATATTTAATTCTTATACTACTTCATGTGCAGAGGTTTTGCACCATTAAATATTACCAGGAAATGATTATGTACGGTGAGTTGGTATGATCTGAAAGAGGGGCAATCATAGTCTGTCTCTTGGTATTCACTCAGAGAAACTGAGAAAATGAACGTGAAGAACCTTGTTGAAGATAGCAGGTAACCCAGTTTCAATTTAGACTGGGTGTATATTATAATAAAAAGCTAGAACATTATAGTTATGCCTATCTGCTCAGTTAATGTTGTACTTCTCTGTCCATAGGTAGCTTTTATAGTACTGTAGAGAATAGATAGTATTTCAAAAAGTACATGTTTATGAAGTTCTGATATTTGTAACTGTTGAACAAAATGTGGTTGCATATGCTTACCTCATTGACAAAAACAAAATTACTGGACTGCAGGTGAAGTGTGATAAAAGAACAGCCACATCTGAATATGTTATAACAGTTTGTTTTCATTCATAAAATATTTTTCTCTTTTGTCCTTCTGAAACAATACATTTCTTCATATTTGTAATTGCCCTGTAATTAGGCTAAAGCAGCAAAGCAATAGCTGCTTGGAGAGACAATCTGGATACAATTCCAGTAATGTTTCCAAATAGTGACTTTTCCTGAAGTTTTATGCTACATAAATAAGACTTTGTTGCATGTTATTTTTCCTCTACTTTCATTCACAATAAGACACTTTCGTAGATCCATATCTATTTGTTAACTTATCTCTGTCAGTATTATCAGTCTTCATCACTGATTCTCACAAATACTTTATCTGAATTAATCTGAAATGTGTTTTGCACACTTCCACTTCAAAATACACTTTGTGAGGAAGTTTGATGGGAGAAGTGATTGATTGGTATCTATATTTGTTTCTTTAACAGCTTATATGTGATGACTGAAAGGATATGTCATTAATTTCCTTGGAGGGACTGAGGAAAACTTAGTCTTCTTTAAGATATTCATTTTCTGGACTGAGATTGAAACCTGGGATTTCACAAATACAAGGCAGGAGTGCAAATCACCACATGGTGAAGTGGGTTAAACTTAGTAGCAATCAAAAATACTGATGCAAGTAAATCAGTACACAAATTATATAATAGGTCCAAAATTATGTAGAGGTATGGTAGGTTTACAGTGGGTATACACTCCATGATAGGTGGCCAAATGGCTGTGATAAGGATAGCATTGCAAAAGTCTGCAAGGAAAGTGTCTATAACAAAGGGATATAAAGTAAGTAGGGAATATTACATAATGAAAAACCTTGTTTAGAGAGTGAAATCAGTTAGGTTATAATGAACAGGGCATATAGCTCAGATTGAGGGAAAAATATGTACATATTTTGTGAAGGCTAAAGTGGTTCAGGATAGTGTCCACTAGAAGCTTTGGTATTAACAAAATTGAGAATGGATAGCCATTTGTCAGTGTAGCCATGCCAGTTCCTACAATCTTTTCCTGTGCAGACATCTGCTGTATACCAGCTTCAGCGGCGGGTACGGACACTGAGAGAACAGCTGCAGAGGAGAGATCTGCACTTGGATTTGTTACGCAGGAAACTGTCATTACAGGAGGATAATGGTAGAATACGAAGTCTGCTGGAGACTGAGAGGGATGAAGCAAACCTGAGGTTGGTTGAATATGCCTATAGATGGTACAGATATCTTGCTCACTTACCATGCTATCTCTATGTTTGTAACAGGATTACTTCCTTATTGACACCATTGTTGATGTATAGAACAGTGATACTGTAAATATATGTTCCTTGTTCTCTTTTAGTATACAATGGAGACATCTTAGATCCACCTTGAAAATGATAACTGCAATTTTTGCCAAAACGTTGATTAACACCAAATATCTAATGCAACTGTCACTGAAAAGCCGAATACATACAATGGAGACATAGTTATAACAATACAGTAAAGCCTTGCTAATTTAGACTATAGTATAATGATGCAAGGTTCTTGGTTGTGTTTCAGAGTAAAGAAGTTGCTGAAACAGGTGGACAGATTGCAGCTTCAGTTGGCCGAAGTTAAAGCACATTCTCGGGACCTGAAAACACAGCTAGCAGATGCATCTGACTACAAGGTAACACCCTTGTTATATTATCCATGGACTATTTATTATTTATCAACTGCACAGGGTATATACCGTTGAGTGGCAGGACTATTGAATAATGAATTGCAGATTATATGGATTGAAGTGATCATAGCTTATTTTAAGGTGGTAACCCAGCATGTTCTTAGATGAATTGAGTAAAATCATGAAAAGCATCCATCAGGATAGCCAGGCTGTGGATTGAGATTTATGGCTGGCTGGTTAATGTATATGAAGTGGCTTTACAGCAATTATTACTCATGACTGCAACAAATTAAATTTAAACCAAAGCTTGAAAGTTAATTTGGTTAATAATTCAGCCTGACCTGGGGCCCATCCAGCCTCCTATCCAACAGGTACCAGGGGTCTTTTCCGCAGGTGTAAAGTGTGGCCGGGGCGTAGCACTGACGACTCATTCCCTTCTAGTGCTGAGGCTGAAAATGAGTAGGAGTTCCTCTTTCCCCGAGTGTCTAGATGACACATAGTAGGATAGCATTACCCTCTTCTCTCTCTCTCTCTCTCTCTCTCTCTCTCTCTCTCTTTTAACTACCACCTAAATTTGATGGTGACATGTCCTGTGTGCTACTTATAATGACTGTATAGCTGTAACTCTGTTTCTTTAATTAGGCATTGGGATTTCTTCCACATATCTTTCCTCCTTGTGTAGTATTTCTGAACACACACCAAGAAAGCCAACTATTACATCAGGTCCATCCACAGAGCACCTAATATGCAAAATGTTGCTTACAGATGATTATGTATATGCAGAAGTGATAACTCTTCTAAAAAGTGCCATTATAAAAGAATACTGCAGAAAACTTAATTTTCCTTAATTGAGTAAACTGTAAATGTGTTTAAGTCGAGATAAAGTTCAGCATTAATGTAAAGCACTTGAATGACCAAGGTTGGCTGTATCTAAATATGTTAATTTTTGTAGTAACTTAGTTGATCATTTGTAGAATGAGGTGTCTGATAAAATTGTAATATTCAATACTGTTATAGATGTTTTTAGATGCTGATAATCTTCTGGGTTGTGGTGTTGTGTGGACTTGTAGGTAGATACCTACCTGTGATTCCACATGGCATCACAACCCAGAAAAATAACATCGACATCTTCACCACCATGAGGCCCTCAGATCTCCTTTTTTAGAATGTTCATTCCTTTTTATTTGAGCAAATTTGCAATCATGATGAGATGCTATATTATCTGTATCAAAGAAATAATTTGTTGCCCCAAACTGTATATGACTATTTCAAAGTATCTAAACTACATGATGTTTGGTGTCATTATTGGCAACATGATTTTTAAAACAAATGAGGTTTGTACATGTTAGCTTTCAGTCAGCAAAAACGTTTCATAAATATCACTAGGTACTTACGCTGTTGGTTCTATCTGAAGAGATTGCAGGATGATTATATTTTATCCTCAAAAATCATCTCTATCAGAAGTCATTTGTATTATTTATGCCATTATATTAGTTGTTAGAAATTTTGCATGCTGTTTTGTTGTCATGACTCATGTCGCAGATATCTGCACTGGAACGGGGACGCAAAGTGGAGGAACTCCAGAAGAGGCTTGTGGAGTCTGAAATGCTAAGAACTCGATACAACCGCAAAGTGGCTCTGCTCAAAGATCAGGTAAGTTGATGAGAATATTATATTACCACACTCTGATCTTGATTCATATAGTCAGTCTGAAGAAGAACAGACGCTTTCTGACAGAGCAAAGGATATCTGAACAACTGCTGACTGACTCTACAGCTGAGATAGCTCTTTCTGACAGTCCTTAATAAGTACTCCCTGCCTTTCCTCCTGAGACTGGAAACATCCACTTTCAAAAACATTGTGTCCTGCCTGAAATACAAGATGATGTACAAGGTCCAGAAATCCAGTAACATTTATTGGTTGAAAGTGTAGGTATAATTGATTTAAAACAAATTTTAGTGAATTCAGACAGTGACAGTGAACATTCTGTGTTGGTAAACATTGATGATAATGAAGATGCAGACATTGGTGATAGTGACTGAGATTTCAGTCTCTCTCTCCCTCCAGATAGGAATTTTCTCTAGTAGGTTTTGGCTGTAGCATGCACCAAAAGACACTGGACACTTTTTAACTTTTGCTTCCTTTTTTTAAACTATTTTTAAATTATTTATTTTCTGAGATGTAGCGACTGAGACCAATCATTATACAGAAAAATTCATAAGATATGCAATGCAGCTTTGGCAACTAGTGATAGTGAATGAAACATCATAGTTCTCGGAGTGTTTATATGCTAATGGGAATGTTGGTCCTTATTCTAAGTGCTTCTAGGATTACCACCGTACCAATCTGAAATACTAAGGTGATGTAAATTACATCCTCATGTTTTGCAGATATTACAAGACTTTCCTATAAAATGTGAATTAAGTTGAAAAAAATTGATAGATATTACAGCTATTTCAGTCAAAGTATGCTTTTTGTGTTTGTGTGTGAATTTAAAGGCTCATCTCCTCTGTTATCAGTTTATTTAAATACTTTAGTGGTTGGTTTTTTGTGAACAATGTACTGGTTCTAAGACAACAGGGGATTTCTTGATCAACTGAATGTTCATTAATTACTTGAAGATTACTGTGTACTGTACAAAAAAAATTCCACAGGGCTGATTCTAGAAGGTACATTCAAGGACTTGATGTTTCTGTGAATAGACCCGTGCATTAAATGTGCATGTCATTAAATTGTACAGTTTGTGACTAAGAAAATTTGCCTGCTAATAATTAGGACTTAAGAGTCTTTGTATACCTATTAAAGTGTTTTCAGGTATAAAAAGTATTCATTTTGTGTTACTGCACAGGTGCGAACGACAAGCCAGACAGTAGAACAGGAACGTTCTCTGAATGACCATTCAGTACAGTTGCTGCGGGATGAACTGGGAAGTGTGAAGCAGACTTTGTCTGACTGTCAGCGCAGGGAGAATGCTGTAAGTTGTATTTATGTTTGCTTGTGTGATAGTGCAACAAAACAAATGGATCTAAAGTTGCTTCTTTAATGAGATTTTCCATTTCAGTATCTTGTTGATAAATTGCTTGTTTTGAATGTGCTAAGAGTGCATAATGGAGAGGTAGTGTCTAGCTGTACAAGTTTCATTTTGAGACGGCCTTAACACATTTTGATTAAATTTTGTGTTAGGAGTATACAATAAAACTTGTAAAGCAAATGTTATTTAGTTCCACTTTGGTCCAGTGTGACCTCTTAACTAAACAGGTCCATCCTTTTTATCATTTTATGCATGCTTTGCACAGAACACATAAAGTCAGCAATGAATGGACAGGTCACATCCATCAATTTACATATCATCTCCAAAACGTTTGAATGGATGTCAGTGAAATTTGGTATTGGGGCATAAAACATTGTTGGGGAAAATTATAACCTCTATTTGAAACTTTTTTGATGTGGTGGATGTTTGGCTACATTATTGAACTAGGAATATAAGTTATGGCTCCCTGTGTATTGTGATGTCTGTAGTGTGGACAACTTTAGAACAATACATTTATATGTGGAATAAATGAAGATGAAAGACATTGAGGTGTGCAAAATCACAAGGAATAAATCTGGAAAACATGTGGCTGTGTAATATTGGTTTCCCTCCTTAGCTGCTGAGTTTCCGTACATCAGTTGGTAAGCTGCTGGGTACGGATGGGAACCTGCCAGACTATGAACTTATTGCACGTCTACAGAAACTGGTTCATGCACATCGTGACTTCACATTGGTGTCACGACGCTATGATGATCCACTGCTGCTGCGAAACAGTCCTCCTGTTGGTGGTACAAGGACACCTATGATGCTGGGTCCTAGTCCTGGGGGTTCTCGAACCCCCCACTATGATGACTCGGGATTTGTTGACCCACCTGATCTCAGTACTCCAGATGATAGTGATGATGTAAATGGAATATACAACAAACGCCCCATTCGGACATCAACATGATAGTTATGCTCAGAAAGCTGGCTGACTGGCTTTCTGGTGGGATTTTGTTATTTAGTTTAACCCTCTGAAGTTTAAGCTCATTTGAAAATAATTACAAATTTATTTTCTATTGCATAGAAATATAGCACTTCTATAACAAAGTTTAAGTAGTTCTGCTGTTTAAGGAAATAATCACCATTTATTCTGGGAGATCATATAAAATCTATAAATATACTCCATTGATAAAATTAATAATTAGAGGCTGTTTAAACAGATGGTACGTATAGTTGTCAAGTGAACTTGGAAGGATTGATGTACATGTTTGTTATGCATCCTATCCAATTTGTTTTGTTCATAATTTGAGTTTTATCAAAATAGGGCCATATATTACTTGTTTATTGGTTTTAAGATGCTATATATACATCATAGATTATGTAAGTGTTGAAAGTTAATCTTTTAAATTCCTCTTATGCGATACATGTTCTGTTATTCAGAAAGCCAAAGTGGCTAGTGGGGTGTTATGTCTAGTCTGTATGACTTACTATGGGAACGAATACCTGCCTGCTGCTTGTTGACCACAGATGAGCTGATTGCCTGCAGCCATATATGTAAGCTAAACATGTACACATCTTATAGCTTTATATATTTTACATATCATTTTACCCTGTGCAATAAATTAGAAAGTGTTTTATATGTAAAAATCAAGATGTAAAAGACATTAAAATATATATATTTATAGGTGGTGAAATTAACAACACAGGGAAGATCAGAAAAGGGGGGAGGGTTCTGTAGAGGAAGACAATCAAGTTAAAAACTTTATCACAGCCTTGGAATGTTGAGGCCTGAAGACAATGTAAATTACAAATATTATTACCCAGTACTAATGTGTGGACCTGAAACACAGACAGAAAGATAAAAGTGTATGAAATTTTTAAGAAGCATCACAAGGAAAATAAGGAGAAAATGATATAATCAAAGAGCAATTGTGAGTTTTAAGATGCTTAAAGAATGAACATTATAGTGATTTAGATGTATTGTTCAAATGATGTAATTAAAGTACTTAGAATAGCTCTGGAAGTAAGAAGTAAAGTCCCAAAGACTAATGAAGCCGGATTATTAATGTAACTGATAATAATGAAAGTAAAGGACAAGTAATTTAATTTTCATCAGAGGGAAGATATTTATTGATTGTTTATTTGCCTGTAAATATCATTCTTTTAAATTCCTTTTATATGAAAGGATTTTCATTCCTTAATCCACAGCTGAGTGAAGGCAGCGCCTGAAGAGAGCTTTGAACTGAAATAATGACAAAATTATGCAGTTTATACGTTAGGAATCTGTAGGTGTTGTCCCTGAAGAGATATGTTTATTATTTATTGGAAGCGTATCATAGCTTACATGTGTTCCAGTTGGCTATGGATCACAGTAGTATATTCCTAAACCATTAATGCTGTAGTTAATGTCTGGCTGGTAGCCATGTACTGTTTTATATGATAAAAGTTCTGTAGTATAATGTACACAAAGTGTTACATACATTCCTTCAGATCCTAAAGAGACCGAGTACTGATTTGTTATAGAGGAAGTCATGCCAATGTAGATGAAGGATAATTTGCTACCTTCCATGAATTGACTCAAGCCTGTTTTTGCATTCATCTTTTTAATGCATCTATATAACTGGTTTTGAAGTTTTGAAAGCCTGTTTTGTCCATTCTGTTAAAGTATGCAGACATTTTTCATGGGTGGTTGTTTCTGTTTTATTATATAAAATTTTCTTTTGTACACCTCCGTGTTCAGTTTTGTACAATTTTGTACATCCAGTGACGCTAAGAATGTATTTTTTTAAATATATATTTCACTTTCATATAAAAGTACTGCAACCATTAAACTGCTGACTTAATAAAAATTTTAATTTATTGCTTATATATTATTTTTGAACGCACCAAAAGTAGTCACCAGATAGGCCCTGAATACAGCGTAGAGTCAATAAAATGTTTCACGCAAACGCGGTCAGGCTACTCCCTTCTGGTCCATTAGCTGTTCATTTGTTCAGTGACGCGCGAAGTGAAGGTCCTGAACCGAGAAACCGGCTTTATGAACCATGCCTGCATGAAAACACGCGTCACAAGATGGAAATGTCTGTTTTCCCCTTCAGTGATATTTTTATTATTTTATCCACACAAAGATCTTTATTAAGGTAACCCATACAACATTATTTGAACCAGTGGTTCTCAAACAAAATGTTACCATGGCAGCATTTAGCTTTGAACAGCATTTTGATGTGAGATTTCAAGATCTCACGGTGGTCAAGATGTCGGTATTTGACTGTAGGCAGAGACAACATTAGGAGTAAAATGTTGCCTGATGATGAAGGCGATATGTTTCTCCGAAACCTTGGTTTCAACAATTGGCCGGCCATGCAAACGTTTTAGATGAAGAGAAGGAAACCAACATCATTTGATGCATGGTACTGAAGTAGAAATCTTTGTGCTTACCTGAAATCCTCTTTGTGCCTTCAGTTTCCACAAACGAGTTTCTGGAATTCGTGTAGCGGTGATAAAACCATTACATGTTGAGCGGAAGAACTGCACCTGCTGGAACTTCAGTTGAGTTTGTTGAAGTTTTCTTCTCAGGTTACATTAATGTATTGACAGCCGCGAATAGCCAATGCAGATGAGTCGACTTTAAACTAGTTACTGATCCTATCAATAATAGAATCGTTAGCAGTATCATAATTGCACTGTGTAATGCATCTACCCATATAAGGAATTGGTCTTGAATTTTCTGGCTGGTTTTCGGGTCACTATAACGGCGCGTGCAGGTCAGACGGACGGCCCTGCTAACCCATATACAGTATCGGGAGGTCCGAGACCGGCTTTTGCGACGTTTTGGCAATCTACAAGAAGTTCGAGAGATGTTATTTGAGAAATATCCTTCAAATAAGCAACTCTTTAAAGGATATACAGTATTTAAAGCCTGGTTCACCTTCAAGAAGGCTGCATTTATCTCCCACTGCGACATAAAGAATTAACAAAGAACTCGATTTCCGACTGAACTGAAAGATGTGGATGGAGTGTTCAATCCGAGAATATCATGTAGGCTTAGATGTAAAACTTGGCCATCAGAGACAATTAAATTACAGTATGCACAAGTTATTTTACGGACCCTAAGTGAGAACGGTAGCTCGGGCTAATGACAACATACAGTGTCATCTGTTTAAAAACAAGGTTCTGTTTCTACACAAGAGAAAGTCTAGAGCAATACACGAACGGAAAAGGAATGATGTCCTACTATACGCCATGTAGGCGCTTGTGGAAAGAGATGGTATAGCTCCTACTCATTCTTAACCTCGGTACAAGATAGGGGTGTGTGGTCAGCGTCACGCCCTGGCCGCGCTTTACCCCCTCCCCTCCAACGAGAAAGAACTTCAGTACCCTTTGGATAGGAGGCTGAGGCTGGATAGTTTCCTAACACGTACTTTTCGGTGAGACAGTGGACCCGAAAAGACAATCGTTAATGTACATTTACTTATTTTAACATAGAATGGATATTAGCCATCGTTGAAAGATTTTATTTCGTAACAATGAGGAATATGATTTTTTTTACCGATCTTGTGAAGATCTTTAAAATATGTGTCAAAAAGTTGCAGCTGTTTTAATGTGCTCCACAAACCTAATTATCACATTATCACATAAATGTATTCGTGTGGGCTACTCGATACTTATTCTCATTAAGAGGAAGAGGTTTGGATTTCAAATTATGAAAGTCTCTGAAATCACAATCAGTCTAACATAGCTCAAGCGTTACAGTCATTCAGTAACAGAAGTGGTGTATCAGGATTCTTTTGTGATCTTGCTAAGGCTAAGGCTTTGAATGGTTAATCATAGCATAGTAATGATTATATATCTTGTTGTTGAATCAAGAGAAGTGTTAGTAAATGGTTATCTGAAATTGGATTAACAGTAACAGTTTTCTACTGTATAAAATTTCCTCCATCAATAAAATTATCCACTGCTTCACAAAACTCTGTAGTACAGTGCAAAATAAAGCAGGACAAATCCGGTTTGAAATCAAGAAAATGGGGTGTTAATGTCCCAGTTTGTTTGTCTAGATCTTTCAACTTAATGCACAATACGTGTCGACATATCATTGTGTAGCACACTGTAGCGGAGGGAGGCAGTTAAGTCTTGGATCTCGTGTGTTTCAGTTCACTCGCCATTAAAATCGCTAGTATGTCTACTAGGGCGAGTTTGAACTGCGTGTTATAACAGCGCTGTGTTTTGCGTTGCAGTCAGTCTGACGGTGTCTGTGGTAGTACGTGCATATGAAGAGAAATGGCGCCTTAGGAATTTTCAAGGAACCAAACAACTCCTTAGACAGACGGACACTGTATTTACAATTGTAATTACCGATATGTTGGAGCATAAAGTGTTTAGTGGCAGTTTTCTTGTGGTCACATCGGTGTGTTATTGTTTGTGATGTGGAAGACTTGCTCGTGAAGGTAAAATAGTAGTGTTTATCCCAGGCAGGATTCGTGGTCAGAATTTGGCTGCAGATGCAACCCGCAAAACGTAAGTAAAACTAAACAGCATTGATTACCAAGTTCACCAACACAACTAAATAGTGCCGACTGAACACTTGGTGGTTGGGGGCCCATCCGTAGGAGGATGAGCGGGATACTTGCAGCAAATCGGTACTCCACTGCATTTATTCTATCTTATAATGCCAGTCAACCCCAGGCCGGTATGATAATTGCAATGTCGTGACATGCAACAGAATTTTTGTTGTAATAGCCGTCAGGACGCGAAATTTTGGTTATGGCCAAGTTGAAAACCCAGGTTATGGTTGCTTTGTACTCAAGCAGAATTCAAGATGGATGCTGAGAGAAGTTTTTGTATCCAGTTTGTTCAACATTAAGAGGGAAAAATAGAATGTAGTTTAAGAGGGTTCAGTTTGAAGTGTTTGTATTTTTATGTAACACAGGCTGTACAGATTAAAAGGTTCAGTTGGCACGACCAATTCATGGCGGAGGGATACAGAGATTACATGCATCTCATCTCTGTGTCTGCTGCTACGTAATGTGGAAAATGACGCAAAATGTACTTGTAAGTCCAGTAATCTTGATGCAGTTTTTCGAGAATGAGAAAATACGGTAAGCAATTTGACGATAAATGAACTGCTCTTAATTTAGCAGGAAAGTAATATGCACCGTGTACAACTATATACTCGGCCAAAAGCTACACGGCACAGAAATTCAAAAGACCGAGATATAAACGGACATTTCTGTTAAAACCTTAGATCTTATAGGACTTTCCATGTATTCCTACTGCAATTCCATTAGGAATCTGTCAGGACGGTATTTTAAAGTAGGTCGCACCCGCTAACTCTCCATTTCACACAAAAAATGTTCTCAACTTATTACTACAATGCCATTAAATAGTAAGCCACACCTGATCAATCAGCCGTAATCAACTCTGTTCAGAGATCAGAGACGGATATTTGAGAGGTTTATATTTCCTCCAGATTACACAGTGAAGAGCATCACAGGCGGATGAGGACAGGGTTTAATAGCGAACTTTCGTGAACATAACGATAAACTTTTGTGCGTTATAACAAGATGAAATATCCTGACTATGTGAATAACTATGAAGCGCTCAAGGAAAATGCTGTACTATATGGAATAATCATCTTCTCAATCTGTTAGTGCTGAATGGCACTGAAAGTTTTACTGAAGAACTTTTTGTACGCTGTCTTATTGTGTGAACTCGAGTTCTACAATTTCATTCTTGTATCGAGCTGTCTCTTATCTGTAACGTACCAAAACAATGAAGAGAGAAATTACACTGCAGCTTGCCGGAAGTGAATTTTCTCCTTAGCAGCCTGAGTTTTGTTGAGTTCTTATTGCCTGGGAGCGCGTTTTGTACAATTCAGTGTGACGACCATGCTTCCAGGGGTCGCACAGACATGTGTGATGGTAGCTAAAGAAGATTGTAGGCCTACACGCAGCTCTCAGAAGCTTTCTGCTGCCTCCATCATCAGGGCGATGATGGAGGCTATATGGAACGTTTGCAAATGTTAAAAATCGAACACAGCAAAGTGACGAGGAGAACATTTGGACCTGAAAGAGAAGAAGAATTAACAGGAGAATGCAGAAAACTGCATAACGAAGAACTCATAATTGATACTTTTTACCAAACATTATTATTCTCATCAAATCAAGGAGGACGAGATGGGCGGGCACGTAGCACGTTAAGGAGAGACGAGAAATGTTGGTCGGGAAACATCGAGGCCTATGCGTAAACGGGAGTTAAATATTAAAATGTATTGTACAGACAATGAGATGTGATACGAAATGTATTCATCTGGTATAAGTCAGGGTCCAGTGGCGGGCTGGTGTGAGTATAGTAATGGACAGTCATTAAAAGCAGAGATTTTGTTGCTAACTGAGCAACTATTAACTTCCCAGGAAGGACGCTGTGCTACACGGAGGTAGTTAGTTAGTTGGTGTTAAAGATTCCACTTTTCAGAACAACACAAAGCAACTAGGAAAATCATAGTTTTATCTGTTTCCGTCTTTTCGTATTTTTGAAAGAGACGAGAGATGATAAAGCTGGCACACAGACGAATGCCTTCTCGATGTCGCTGAAACAGACGTACAGTGACTTGAATCTTGCGCAATACCTGAGGATATGCCGTGTCATTATAATTGCACGTGGGGTTCCGAGGCGCTGTTTGCATAGTGTGACGCTTTTGTTTCGCAAGTACCGGAAGTATGAGGGCGTGGTTTCCTCAGATTGACACAGTCTTCTAATCATTTTACTGTCTGGAATACTCTGCAGTGTTATATTTCTGTTCAAAGTCTTGATGTTCGTTTATCTAAGATTAGATTGTAGGATTATTATGTTGCTTATAACTACATTGTTTCCCTTGCATTTAGTACCCAGTCTCTTACCAGTAAAAGATTACAATATGCAAAACTCTAAGTTGACCTGTTGTTGTTGTTTATGGGTGTGGAACTTGATTTCTCATCCTCGAGAAAAAAGAATTATGTAATTTGAGAAAAACGTGTTGAGAAGAATATTTGGATCTAGTAGGAAGGAAGTAGCTCAACAAGACACTGCAGAAAACTTCACAGTGAGATGCTTATGATCAACAGAAGATGAGAACTCGACATGGAGGGTAGCACATGTGAGAATTTGAATACAAGTTATAAAACTTCTTTCTTGTCACTTGATTTGTCAGTACTCACCACATATAAAATGCTTTCAAATAGAAGTTTTCCCTCAACACATAAACTATAACTATATAAGTCATAGGACTATATTGGCATTTTTCTTGTGCTCAGAGCTCGTTCTGAGAACCGAAATAACGCCATGGAGCCCCCTATGTTGTTTCTTGTGTGAGGACCTGACCGCGGTTCCTTGTTCAGCGTATTTCCAATTAACCTTCATATTTGGAGGTCTTCTTCCGTTTAATAACGTCTGATTGCAGCTTCGTGTAAAGTAATGGTTTCAGACATAAATGGAATATTTTGGGCAGCTCTGTTTACAATATTCAAAAATTAAATTTTGCAGAGGTTTGAGAAATTGGTAGCCCTAGGGCCTCCATCAAAGTTACGGAGCTGATCATTTAGGTTTACTGGTTTGTCCCCTGAGCTGATAAAGTGCATGTCACGTAGAGTGGAATAACGTGTTTTAATTCGCTGTAGTGTAGCCTCTGATGTATAGTAGAAGTATGCAGTTACGATAGCAGGCGTAGGTCTGTTTTCCACCAGGGCAAGAATGGGAAGAAGTGGCTAGTGGATGCTCCACACTTCTGTATACATGTACAGTACAATGGCTTCACTTGGTTGTTCAGGCAGTAAGTTATGGTTTTTCGATGGACTCGGATACAAGACATGCGTGCAACATTCTTGCGGGGAAACTCTGAGGAAAGTGACCAGTTTGGGAGAATAATATGGAAATTTATAGCTGGAAAATATTTTGTTGCGAGGGTGTAATACGGATTCAACTGGCTCGTGGCCTTGTTCAATGGCCGACTTTCGTAATATCGGTTGCCAATCTTTGGGATCTACGCGCCTGACGACTTGGGTTGGGTATGATTTGATCTGCGACAGTGGTAGGATTTCTTTTTCGCCACCACTGCATCCAAACAGGCTCTAGGAGCCACCCTACTCTTACCAGGGTTACTTCCATGTGCGTAAGGCAACTGGAGAATTAGGTTGACCGACCATTCATCTTCAGCCAGTGCCGCAGTGCGGATAGCGCTTCGAACTTTTTTCCATGCCGTCCTTCGTCATGGCACTCTTCTCCATCTTTGGCGTAAAGATTAGTTACCTGCTTTATGTTAGGGAGATTCCTTGGAAAATCTCGGCCTAAAACTCGCCTTAACGTTCTTTCTTGGTTTTACTCTGTCCCAACAGAAATCCTGGTGAAAGTATCTAAAGCAGTGTATGTACAGTTCTTTCAACGTAATTCACAATCCGCTCGTTCGATGCTACTGAAACATTTGCAGTTGAGAAAGTGTCAACAAAATAAAATACCAGTGAGATTTCTGATTCATATGGCTCATGATAGGGACCGGTGAAAGTCCGTTGTGAACACGATAAAGAATCTTCTTGTTCCATAAAAGTCGGGGAATATGTTGACTAGTTGAGCATGCTGTTGGATTCCCAAGGACTCTGCAGCATGGATTTAGTTGGTGAAACAAGCTCTCTGGAATGCCAGGTAACATGGATTTGGCTACCAGGTTCGCAGACAGGGTTCGTCCCTCTCACTGGTTAACCCTGAACTTGGCTCTTTCGTTCCGTTGACTCCAAACATTCTTCTCCCCCTTCTCTTTTAATCCCTCCTGCTCCTCCCACGGCATCGTTTCTTGTCCCTCCACATTTCTTGTTGCTGCACCTAGCGACGGGACTTTGTAGCCTTACTTTGAATTGTTTCGTTCTGGGGTAACGTAGCTGCTGCCAAGACAACTTGTGATTGTTGTGTGCAATTTATTTTTGTGTTTGTTGGATGTTTTGCGTATAGCAGAGAGAAGTTATGTGACACGTTTATTTACGTTTCGAAGCTGTGCGAAGTGTCCACGGTTGGATACTCTTGTCTCAAGAGCACTGGAATAAGAAAAAGGTAAGTGCTGCATTTAATGTGCAGCCCATGGAAGTCTGACTCAGGAACTACGTCTGGCCTGCGGAATATTAAGTACGAGACACAGTTCTTATAATTATAAGGAAACTTGGTAACACTATCAGTGGATGCACTATACAAAGATAAGTTCTGGGAAGAAGTAAGGGAAGACTTCTCTCACGAGCTGGACAACCCGGGTTCGATTCCTTTCAGGGAAATTTTTTCTTCGCTACGACTTCCAGATCGGCTGTGGGTACTGGCCTTATTTCCTCAGAGGCAAAGCAGCTGGGGCGTGAAGCTGACCAATCATTTCCATCGAGTGCTGAGTTTAAGAATGCGCGGAGCCAAATATCCACTCCTCCGTACGTTTGCATAGGGTGGAGCTTAGTAAAATGTTGATTACAGGTCCTGTTCTTTCTTTCGCCATATTGTTTTGAATAGTCTGAAAAAAGTTATAAGGTGGTGTACATTTTTTAAAGATCGCAGTGTCGCCATATTTGTGTTGTTGATAACTGGGAATTAAAGAACACCGTGTTCGGGTGCCCTATGGAATGGTATTCATGTAGATTTATAAATGTCGGTAATTTGGTTCAGAGGTTATTTAACAATCTTTACATAACTTAGCGAGTAGTTAAAAGTAATTGTCTCGTTGTAGATTTTACTCGTGTAATTAAAGTGTCTGTACGAAGTAGTTTATAGATTACTGGTTTTAATTACGTTTTATTATAATTTGAAAATGCCAGGTCCTTGCATAAAAAAGCCAGAGATTTAGTTTGTATGGTATTTGAATACTGAAGGAGGGTAGCGAACACTGGGTGGGCCGACAGATTCGTTCCTCTGTCTCCCTTGGAGAACCACCCGCATCCCTGTGGCAAGATTGGAAAAAGAGGAATGGAAAAACCTCACCCACAAGACTGTGATATTATAAACTTATGTATCAAGGGCAGGAGGCGAAATACGAAGATTATTTTCAGAAGTTAAGTTGACACTGTGAAAGATAAAACTCGAAAACCTCGTATCTAAACACTTCCAGCTCCTTCAGCACTTCCGGTTTGCCTCCTGATGTAAACTTTGAAACTTTTGTCAGTGTCACGCTGTTCTCAGGCTGTCAAAAGCACTCCTATCGCACATTCTAGCCCGGACACTTGTGCCTACTTCTTGCAGCAACCACACTTCAACAATGGACGTCAGAACTTATCAGATTTTCACCAGACAGCAACATGACGGTTTGCCGGAATCAACGGAAGTCGAAGACCCCAGCTTTGTATAATTGAGTTGTATGCTCCTTTGGGTATGCCATACAAGACCAGAAGACTAAAGCTTGTCATCATTGATTGATTGTAAGCATTAATGGCTGGACAAGGCATTTAGTCCCGAAATATGATATTAAGCTGCTTTCAGGATAATCCCTTGCATGCTACAATCAGTTGATGATTTGTTAAATTGAATTCTTTATGCAGAATACTGTGTCCGCCGAACACTATACATCTACTCCCCTTCCCTAATACAGCTATATATTACTGTTTTTATTCTTACCTTTACATCTAATTTTATGCTATTATTTTCCTATATTTAATTCTGTAGCACAAGATTCGGTCTGTGGTTCCGTTAGCTTACATGTCACATCATAATCGTGTACGATGTGTCGATGCATCACCTGTATCTCGGCAGCTTATCTTTAAAATTAGCCAAGTGGTTCCCTAAATTTATTACTTCACGAACACAATTCCTTGAAAAGTCAAGACACGAAAACATGCAGATAAAATAGTATTTGTGTTCCAAAAAATGTCTCCCTTGTGTCTTAATTTCTGTCCTTACAGACACCCACTCGATTGCAGTTAGACGATTGCTTGGTGTTGCAGAAATTATTTTCCTTCTAAAGAGAAAGGAAGCCTTTATAACTATAGGCCTACATTTCAATTGCTTGTTTATAAGAGTGTACAAAATAGCATTTTTAAGCTGCTCAGTCTTACAGAACAGATTTTCCAAATGTCAGTGTGAGGACAAACCCATTCAGACTGTAGGTAAGTTTCTTTTCGTTCTGCTTTAGGTTACTTGACCTCATTCGAGACATCAGGAAACTCGCTGTGTTCCATTACGTAAGTTTCTCTTGATGGGCGACTCCTATTCTTGAAATTTCTGTAGAGTCATTCTATAGATTCATCAACAAGGAAGATTGGTAAGGTCGCAAGAAAGTTCCGCCTGTGACACCTCATTTGTTTCGTACTACGTACGTGCTTTAGCCATGACACCCTTTCATTGTCGCATTCCTCAAAATCGCGCCTCATCATTAGCACAGATGAGTCAGTGGCCGTCTTGTTATGCATGAGTCTTGTACGACTCTTTCATACATTACAGCGCCCCTCTGCGTCGTTTAAGTAATATTGCGTTTTAGAGCAAGAAGAGAGAATATCTAATGGAGCCAATGAAGGCTTCCGGCCTTTTTCCTAATTAGCTGAAGGAAAACCTGTTAATTTGTTTTCATCCGTGTTTCCGAAGGACAATTTTTTGTTTCGCAGTGTGCAAAATGTAGTGTCCAAATGATGACTCGACCTTCCCGCCTTGCTTCATTCTCTGTCACATTAAGCCATGAACACCAACTGAGAATCCGGCGAAACTAGGTCCTTCTTCGGAACCCTATTAGCAGGCTGTGTGACTTCAAAACTACCCGATCCGACGGTCATCTGGCCCGAGCCACTGTTACCCCTACTGATCCTCACAAATCCGTTCCAGGCTCGACGTTCTCTTACCCGCTATGGGTCTGTCAATATACGAGTAAGTTTGGACACAGCCTTCAGCTTTGCGCATTGAGCTGTAGCATCGGACGTATGATCACAGCGCATTTGTAGCTTCTGCACACACAAAATTATGCAGCTCTGACGTCCCCAGCTGTTTGCTGGGATTGCGAACCCTACCGATTTAGAACCCAAGCACTTTGGCGTTGGGGCGTAAAGATTTAGGCCAGTCCCTAGATCACCAGACCCCCTTCGGAGGGCTGATACACGACTTACACAGATTTACGACCCCTCGGTGAGACGGCCCATTGTAATTTTGGAATCATCAGAAGAGAGCCAAAGGACTGGAATGATTGAGATGATAAGACAAAACAGAAGATGGATCTCTGTCCTCCAGACCTGGAGCGAAGTCTGTAACTAATCAGTAATTTAAGTTAAGTTTTATGTAGAGGTTGCATTTATTAATCGGTTAAGTGAAGCAATGGAAACGTATCTCAAAACTGAACTGAGAAGATATACTTTAACGAGGGTACGTAACACTGTCCAAAACAGATTTTATATTCTGGAAGCGGAACTGGACAGGGGGAAGGAATGACAAAAGAAGAATATAAATTCTGCGCATTATTACATTTCTTGGAACGTTACTGTGAGTGACCTCAGAAACAGAATGTAAAATGAAGAAATAAGCAGACAGTAAACTGCAGACATATCAGTTAAATTGCAGACAACATGAAGACGGAATGGAAGAGTACAGGCGACGTATATGTGTGTTGCAAGGAGCAAATGGAATGCAGGAAGATCTAGAAGTGATGGCGCGAATTTAAATAAGAAACTGGCTGAATGCTCAGGACAGGGACAGGTGACAGGCTCTTGTGAACACGGAAGTTAATCTTCGGCTTCCATAAAATGCGGGGAATTGCTTGACTAGTTTAGCGACTCTTGACTTTTCAGTTAGTTATAAACTAACTAAATCCTCCGCTAGGAAGGTGCGAGAAAAAGGTCGAATGCAGCCGAATGATTGTCGTCTATCATATACGGCAGTTGACGTTGGCTTTCAGTTGGTCAAGAGACTCCTTATTGAATGTAGAACTCGAAAGTTCATCGCCATGTTCATAAAAGCCCGCTGAAGAGATTGAATCTGTTTCACAACATATCGCATATTTGTAAGTTGCGATCATGCAATTTTATTTTGGTTGGGATTTTTCATAAAAAACATTATTGGCAGTTATTGTTGCCCTTGTGCTTGCCTCATTCGTCTTGGTTTCTTCGCTGTGTTTGCCAAAATCACAGCGTATTCTCTCGCAACTGCTTTCCCGGGTTACACCCAGCGCAGCAACTTCACCTTTCTAATTATTCCAACACAATCTTTAAGAATGACGGGGATTAACTTCTGTTCCCTAGCTTTCTAACCGTGATAACATTCACCGGTTGCTTCAAGTGCCAGAGCTGTGCGGCGGGCAGGTTACTGCATCAGAACAGGCGCGAGTTTCTGTGTCGCTTCGAGTATGTTTTTCTTCTTCTTCTTCCCTGGATTCTTGAGTTCTCTGCATTCATGTGGGATGGCTATGATAACGCGATTCCATAAATCCAAAGAGTACACGTTCCCAATCTTATTTTATTTATTTTGTTATTAGTTTCTTGCATCTGTATCTTCTTTCCTTATGTTTCTGTCACGTTTCTTGAAAGTAACGAAGAATCTTAACCATCCCTCGGCAAGTTATGAGATCGAATGTCGGGGCCGCAATTCTTAGCCTTGATTTTTCAGATGAGTCAACGGACTAGTGCACTTTCTCCGTCTTCTAAAGAGAGAGTGTGTGCGAATGTGGAGCAACGCCAACACAAAAAATGGCCCTTTGGTGCCCTTTATTGCGTGATGTGTTGTTCTGATCCACAAAATCATTCCGCTGTGATTTAAAAGTCCGTGTTTTCCTGCTTTCTACACTACCAATAATAGAATGAGATATGTTTTAGCGTAGCCATACAGGTTACGAGTTACCATGAGGCTTACATCTGGGAAGACTAAAATTTCGTCAAACCGGAGCGAGTTTGGCCGGAAATCGAGCCTCCGATAAATCTGCACTGACGTTTACAAGTCGTAACGTGTGGGTGAAGATCAAAGTTTAGTCATCTCAGTCAGTGAGCGCAGGACTCGTTAGTTTACCATCCTTCTTCGTTACGATTAACATTAAAGGCGTGTTGGCTGACGTGATCCTGTCGCGTAGCCAGTGCAGAAACAAGCTTAAATTGTGTGTGTTAACAGATGAATTGTACACATTCAAGAAACTTTTGGAGAGGCGACCGCGCAAAATTTGTTTACTTTTATGTCCGATTGCGGTTAACTGATGAACCATTGTAGCTAGTATCACAGAATTTGGTGTTCTGTTGGATTGTAAACATAGGGATCTACGATTGACGAATTACAACTCTTTTATGTTGAAAATTGAAAATAAGGAGACGGCCGTTGGTCTTTGTCCTTATATTTGACAGCTTTCCATTAGCGCAATACTAGTTGCTTGTACGTCGTACAAACAAGACCTTCGTAGATGAATTCACGATTTCCACGTCGATTCTGTTGATGGCGAATTAAAATGACAACGGTAGACATGACATAACGTTCGCATCGAATTTTTTGAAACTGGCCAGTCAGTTAAAAATTATTAATGGGATACACACACAGACATAATGACCCAAAGTTTCACTTTCCTTACAAAAATACATGCAACATCTGCTTGTCTGACCAGTTTAATGGATGTTGGTTACCTTCACCCTCCAGCCGGTTTACCCTGGCGGAAAGAACCGGGGTACCCTCCAGTGTTAAATCTCACTAAAATTCGCCAATTTATTCAGGAAATGAAAAGTGTAGACTTACAGATGTGACGTGTGCTGTAATTTCTCCATGTGCACAGAATGCAACGAACGGAAGATGACGCAGTAAGAGCAATTACTGGAAATGGAAGCTTATTCAAATCACTTGTGAAACATCTGGATAACATTTTGCAAAGAATCTGCATCCTGGTAGCAGCGCAGTCACTAATATAAACATTGTAAATCATTTCAGGGGAAGTGTATGTCGCATAAGACCGTTCGTATGTTTACGTAAGGGACAACGTATGCATCTGTTTCGCAGATACAACCACCACGGAAAATGGCGGAATTAAGATTAATAATAACGATACTAGTAATAATAATGATATTGACGACAACAGCAACTGCACTGCATTCTTAGCATGCAAACCGAGTACATGCGTAGGCCGACATTAAAAGCTACTGTAAAACAAAATAAATAAAAATGATAACAATAGTGAAAATGATAATGACGACAACCTATTCTCACGCTCAGAACGCGTAACTACTTGGAGCGCCTTGTGAACTCATGACGAAGAATGTAGTTTTCTGAAAGTTGCCGTGATGCAGGGGAAGACGGGTCAGGTTAATTGCGTCATCATTCTGGGAAGATACCTGAATACAAGAGGCCATGACTACAAGAAGTTGGAAGTTAGTTGTTTTTGCTTGTTGGTTTCTTTAATGCTACAGTCTCAGTCGGACAAGTCCCCCTCCTTACCAGTGTGTCAGGAATAGTTTTATTTAGCGATAAATTTTGTAATCCACAAGTTTTATTGAGCGCGATATAATTTTTAAACTGGGGTTAGTACATTTAAAATCTGTGGAGAATCTACCTTCCTTCTCGAGCATTCCGCCACTTTTTCCATAGCATACGATGTTTTACTTATTACCTACCCCAAGTGAAGTGAAGTGAACTTCGGAGAAGGACTTCTGTAACTGTTGAGTATCACCTATGGTTACCATGGTAATGGCGGCTTAAACATATAACCATGGTTACCAAGGCAACGACTTGTGAAACTGGTTTCAAAGACTATCATTAGCGCATAGTTTTAGTTATAAGTGGCGTGTACCACTTAAAACGCAACTCAACAACGATCACGCACTGCGGTTCAAAAATGAAGTCAAAGACAGGTCTGTCCCCATGTAATAGACTGTGACTCTTAAGTCAAGGCTATATTTTTGTTAATAGGTCTACGCTCACGTCAATTGCGCAAAAGTCGTGCAGGTTCGAATATGTTATATTGACAAGCAAAATGTGTGTTCATTCTCGAACGTTGGTTTGTGTCGCTGATGTTTGTGAAGCATTTAGCAGTGCACATTTTGTTCCTTTGACCACCACGATCTCCGAACTAATTTCTGTGGGGATTTCTCAAGGAAAGCGTATTCGAATAACCTACGAAGACTGGATGAATTGATCACAATATTTAACAGACTGTTACCAACACTAACCCAGAAAACTTCGCAGATTCGTACAGAACATCCTAAAATGGTTGGATGTCATAGAGAAGATGGTGAACATTTTCAGCATCTGCTGTACAACTTTTTGGTTAAGTTCTTCCTTTAAAAAAAACTCATTCGTATTGTATTGATTTCACCAAATCTTATAAACATTATTGCAGTTAGGGTTAATTTTAAATGGAACACTGTAGAATAGATAGGTTGTCTGCTATTACTTTGTGTGCTGTGTGTTTAGTTTTAAAAATAAATCTCAAAATTATGAAAATTTCAGTGTAGGTGTAAGCTGTTATTTCTGCTGTGTAGTAATATATTTATTCTTTCATTCGGTAGCAGTTTACAGTTGCCAGAACTGCTGTCGTAATTCGAAAGGGCGGGCGGTCTGCAGCCGTCAAAGTGTGCCAACAGGGTAACGCCGTATTAGGAGACTAGGGAATTCGTTCCCACTGTGCGTACGATGTGCCAGGGAACATTCAGGAAATATCCGGAATATGTATGTAATTTAATTTTGCAGAGCGTTTTCAAAAAGAAATTTAAAAAATTACATTCTACTATACGGATTCACACATCAATTAACGCTATTGACAAGAATGTCAATCCATTCGTAACAATTACATTTTGGAGAGATATTTTGTTTAAATTATTCTGGGACGAAGAACTTCTCATTTGTTTGACTGCTTTAGACCATAATAGTTTTAAACACACTTAACTGGCATTGTAAGCGGGTGTTATTTACGGTTGCTAGTTCAAACTCAAACGAAACCGACTCGGTGCCACCACATTGTTTACTTCTCCGAGCCCTGTTGGGGGGGGGGCAATTACTTTGCATTCATGTGTGTCCGTATTAGTACACTTTTGCACTCTTGTCAGATCAGTTGTTCCAACATGGAATTGTTGGAAAATGTAACAGACCCGTTGCTTTGTAACGGACGACATACTTTTGGCTCCTCACGTTTGATTTTGTCAAGTTTGGAGTAGTGTTCCACACATGGAATATGATAAACGTGTACATAACCTATAAATTAAAATTGTGACGCTGCTTCCGGAGTAGAAAGTGTGTCTAAGCGCATGCGCGTATTCTGTCTCCCACGATACGCACATCTAGTGAAATAGGACGGTTTCTTAATAACTACTCGTGTTCCTCTTGTCATGTCCAGGTCCATTGTTACCAGACGATTTTCTCTAAACTCTGTAACTGTTATCGGCACGTCTCATCTCGTGTGTAACGGGGAGCGTGGACCTCTGCACTAGATGTGGCTGTAGTGATCTTAAAGCTTCGACCGCCTTACCTTCTGAGTTGGCCTCAGAGAGCCTGTCTGGACACAGCAGGTATGGGGGTCTGGCGAAATATCCGTGGAGGGTCAATGAACAACGACGGGTTAGCCTTCTCAAGTCTCATGAAATTCTGGGAAATGCATGGATATACAAAGCAAAATTTTTTACTAGTTATTTGGAGATTAAAGGATGAATGAGGATGAAATGATGTTATTGCTTTTCAGCCTTAATATCGTAAATTACATTTTTGATTTATGCCCTTCGTAACTTTTTAGTGGACGGGTGAATGCTGTCACTTACTCGGCCGTGGAAAGATGAAATTGCAGTTCTGTAGCACTACGTCTGTTACAAACGACATCTGAAACTGACTTGCATATTTATTTGCTGATTTCATTGTTAGGAGTTTCTGCTTTGTGCTGACATATTATCATTATTATTTTGCAATTTCTATGCATCGTCTCGGTGTACTTTTGACGTTCACTTACATTCAAAAGTTGTTCTTCACGGTACATTTCATAGGTTATTGTTGCACTATTTCCATCCGAGGCAATTATTGAGCAATAGAGTGCCAAAGAATGCATTTGGACCATTCTTGCACAAATGCGATCTTGATAATTGTTGCACAACGTGTCCCGTCAGTGACATCTGTGTCCATTGTTGTGACCCTAGTAACATTGTTTTTATTCCTCTGGGATAAACACATGAAAGAGCCCGTAAGGACCTGTTCACTCACAATAGAGCGTGAATAATATTGAATTATGAAAGAGTGAATCATTTCGATATTTGGTAGGATCCTTGAGCGGGGGAGTGGGTTTATCCCACACTCCTGCATATGTAACCGTAATGTCCCCAGCGGGATTTGAATCTGTGGTCGTATCTTCATGCCATCCAATACCATGCGCGTCATGGATCTCTCTGATTGCAGATCGCGTTCTGAGGATCTGTTTTGAAAGTGGAGTTACAACTGCATACCTCTGAGCTACGGAAATGGTTACTTAGTCCCTTTCGCTTCTATAAGTTTTAAGTTCGTAATCGGACACGTAATACAGGCCATATCATGTTCAATGTAAGTTCTGACCATGGTTATTTCAAGGATTCGTATGAACATATCACTTCCATCTTCAATGTGTAATCTTTCACCCTGCAGTCTGAATCTTAATCGCCATAAAAGCCACAGATGTCACGTTTCTGTTGTGATACGAATTATCGTCCAGGAATTTCTTCTCCGTGGTGTGTAGTTTTATGCAATGAAGTTACGTGCTTGAACTGAAAACATGCAAATGTCCAGCAGTAATTCTTGTGCAATTATCTGCCTGTCATGACAGAATGTTAGCCTACTTTCGAAGAAAAGGCCTTTTCAGCTTCCATGTACGTGTTTGTTTACACATATGTTCTTAACTAATCAACATGTTTTCCATGTTGGACGGCTTACTACCCAAACGCATTAAAACTCCTTCGGTTTGCAACGTGCTCTGACACGTAGTCTTAAAGCAAAGTGTCTTATGGGACCTTGCATTGTCGTGAATAGTTGAATCGTGCCTACTCTGGAAGAGGCGTTGAAACCTAAGTTTACAATCCTTCAGAACACTGAATTGAACCATGGCAAAAGCAAGTGGTACCTTCTTATGAAACAGGCGTTGCCTATGCAGTTCATGATTCTAATCACGATAAAAGGGCCGCATTAGCAGGAAAGTTATATTTAGTTCTTTCATCTGCCATTAATTCCGTACCACTGCCTTATTGCTTAAATCTGATGCGCTGTTGGGAAAGTCAGTCCCCAATGAGGCGTGGCATCTTGAATCAGCGAAGTTTATTCATTTAGTGCCTCGGGTAACAGGCTACTTTTTATCCCACTTTTGTTTGTGAGGAAAGATGGCGAAGTTCTAAGTCAAGGATAGTAATTAAATCTGGCACATATATCTTGTCAGTAGAGGACACCCCGCCTAATAAAGTGCAATTCCTTTAATTGTTTAAAAAAGACTGAGGACACTCCCCCCAATCATCTGTCATGGAGCAGGCTAAAGCACTGGTAGTGTTGCAGAGGAGGGGTTCTCAAGCTTTTTCAGGCCTGGGTCCGTAATTGTCCTTTCTTGTCAACTTTCGGCCCGAAAAGTTATATATGACGAGAGTTTATAAAAACGTATGGCAATTTAATAAACATCCGTCTCAATTGAGCGTACTATTACAAACATGTTCACATATTACTTATATATCAGTCTTCTTCTTCTATTTGAAGAGTACAGGCCACATGTCTGTTTCCGACTTGAAGAGGAACTTTATAATTTTCTTTAACGAAATGAGTCTTTAGTGAGATGTATAACACTTCTCTTGCTCCAGGGATCCATCAGTATCAGCCTTAATCCCAGTTGTCTAGACACCCGGTGAGTACATGGCTGTCTTCGAGGTTGTTGCGCCGAGTAGTCTGATAAAAGTTTCCCGATGTTTCAGAGGTGTTTTTATCAGCATACTGTGGTATTTATGAAGATAAGACGCACAAAAATATCACTGCCTTGGTCAGTATTCTTTCTTGAATTTCCAGGGCATGCTGTCATTTATAAGGACTTCTTGTCTGTTGCTGTCGGTAAATGGACAATTAGCACTCAAGGCATGACGTAACGCATACAAAATGAGTGTTCAGCGGCTGCCGGCCGGCCCTTGACACCGATACCATGCGGAAGGAAAAGTCTGCTTTTCTACTGACCAAGGTTTTGTTCGTACACATCATCGCGCGGTCATAAATGACGCTCATGTATTTCGTAGATTATTTATCGTAAGATCACAAGCCTATTCGCCGAAAGTTTCAAATAGGCCCAGTGTAATGTGACCTGAGCAGCCTATAATTCTTTGCGATGAGTTATTTTTGAGAATAAAATATCATGTTGTAGTTGGGTTCTCTGTACCCACGAATTTTCAAAATTAATTTCGCCTTACTGTTTTTAGTGCTTGTCTTGATATCGTATTTATTAATGTCCATTGAGTTTCGAATTTTGAGTTTGAGGACGGACGAACACAACTTCTCTATTGTGTGTTCGTTTTGTACACCTTAGCAAGGAAAGCGCAGAACTGTAGAAGACGATAAATAATAACTACTTGTTTTGAGACCCCTTGACCTGGTCCCCAACCCACGTGCTATGTCAAGGTTTGTGCCAATATCAAGCTCTGATAAGCTCAGTCAGTCGCAGTGCACAAGGCCTTAACCTCGCTAGTCGAAGGTCTTCTCGATATTGAGAAAGCTACACGTCATATAAACCTTTGTTCTTACCTTGCTTGCACAAGTTTTATTTGAGACCAGAAGTGTAATAATAATAATTGGCCAGCCCAAGGTTGCACACGAACAGGATTTTTAAGGATCTGTATTTTCCATGACGATTGAAACATTGAACTCATCAATGTGTAGTGCAATTTTAACTTGCTTGCCATTCGTGCTATTCGAGGCAGTGTTTATCCGTCAGGTTACAAATGTCCACTTTGATGCCAGACGAGACACCTCTGTTCGCGTTTTTAAAGCAGTCACTCAAAATACACGTAAAACCTACGTCCATAAAATTATGTAATGCCAGCTGTTTTCTTTGTAAATGCATTAAGGAAATGCGTAATCTGGGTTGTCACTCTTCTAGGCAACACAAACTGATGATAGTAAATAAATGAGAAAGAGAACATCCATTTAAAATTTAAAAGAAAGTGTTATGGACAGGATCAGTTTTAAAATAAAATATTTATGGACTCGCAGGTCGCATACTACACGCGGACTACAGTTTGACTATTCTTGTTTTGACTACTTTCAGTGAACATTTTACGTCATTAGGAAATGTGTTTGAATAATGTAGGACATCTCTTTTAAGCAGCTGCTGTTCACACTCAGATAATTTAAGCATATTACCTAATTAACTATGCATATAGGACTGTGACATGGAGGTCTTTTACACTCGCAAGGTCGCAGTCTTTTGTTTTCGAACAAAAATCACCGAATATAATCGTGACTGAACAGACTGTAACAGTTCCACCTTGTGCTGGGATTATTAGGTATTTTATATCGCTGTATTAACTACTGAGGTTATGTGAAGTCGAGTGAGGGATGGTAAAATGATAACTAATGATGAAAATTGCTGTATTTTGGGTTGTTGCGCCGTGTAGTCTGGTAGATGTTTACCGGCATTTCAGAGGTCCTTTCTGCCTCCATCATCAGGGTTGGTAAACATCTACCAGACTACACGGCGCAACAACCCAGAAGACAGAAATCTTCAGATTCACCGTCGTGAAAACCTCCAAATCCTACATAACGACTGATGATTTGGAAAGATCGTGGTAGGATGAAGTCGTGGCCTATTTATTTTTGTGATTGTTGGAAGGACTGGTGATAGCCATTCTTTGGGCCGGATGTTTGCCAAGTGTGTTATCGCTGTGCCATCATTATGATGTTCGGTATGGATTGTATATTCTCCTGCAGAACTTAACAGAAATTAGATGACCTGCGCGCTTGGTGTGCAGGTACTTGGTTAATTATGTGCATAAGAACATAATTAGTGTAGCGGTTGTTCCACAGAGTAATTAAGAAATAATCTGTAAGTGATCGAGGAACTGAATTACGGTGGTTATACACTCTGAAGTTACTCAGCTAGCTATCCTAGTTATTCCATTGTGCCAACACATGAGAAAGTAAAAACAAAAGTTTAGTCTAACTTAAGATTGTATTTAACCAAAATTTGGTGGTTGTTTCCTTCACGCTAGAAATAATGGCCTCACCGCCACTAACGTGCCTGCACGTGCGGGTACGCTACGTCTGGAAGAACTTAACGTAAGGTTAACGCAAAGCGACTGTCAGTAATGCCAGCCAGAAATATGAACACAGGGTTTCTATTAGCCAATACGGGGTGCTATTATGTGTGAAAGGATAATCGTCAGAAAGTTTTTCTTAATTTTTGACTACATCACAGATCCACAGTAGTTATTTTAGTAATATGTGTGTTGTTTGGATTGGCTTCTGTACAGAGGGTTACGGTGTGATTAGCTAAACGAAACCAATCATTAACCATTTTAAGCCGAAGCTCGTCATAACAGTTACTACCTCAGTGACAACACAAGGCGTCTCCATTACAAAGATCAGTTGGTTAATGCTATTTAAGGGAATAATCGTTGTTTACACTGACAATCATGCGGAAGCCATAACTGCACTCTGTGGGCAAAATTTAGTTAACTGAATGTTAAAGCATGCGACACAGTAAATGTAACCGTGGGTTTTGAGGTGTTAACACTTTTACTCTTTACCTCTTCCTCACGAGCGTGACGAGAGAACAATTTACACTCCTGAAAGTTTTATTTGATTAGAACACTGTAGCATATTTGATTTGACACAATAACAGAAAACAGAGCAGTCCATTGAAACAGTTGTGAATGGTACTGTTGTGATTAGATGAGATATTTTGTGGTTCGTTGTTACGTAAAATTAAGTTAAGAAACCTGCAACTTCATAGACCATACTTTCTCTTACTGCTACAGAAGTGTATGGGGAACGTTGAGGCAGCGCTCCACGCATTCTATAACTCGGCATTAGGTGCAGAATGGTCAGCATTACGTTCCGGCTGCTTTATTTCCAGCGAAATACCAGACGGTAGGAGGGTGTGTGGACTCCGGAGCCGATGTAGACTTAACGTTGGTGAAGAGAGTGACATCTTCGCGCTCTTGCCTTGAATCGAACCCGGAACATGTTTTTCGATTGACGCGCTGGAATTGCTTTGTGTGAAATTACGTTTGTTACCAAAAAATCCGTAGGTCGTGTAACCGGTGTGTTACACTGAATTGGAAACTATATAATTGGCTGACGTTTTGTT